>NC_079501.1:72067435-72377305 GCF_030052815.1 Hevea brasiliensis
CATGCAATGATCTCAATGCTGTAATGGACTTTCTGCTCAAAGCAATAGCAATTATATTTACCTTCCCAGGATGGTAGTCTATCACACAATCATAGTCCTTCAAGAACTCAATCCATCGCCTTTGTCTAAGGTTGAGCTTCTTCTAGGTTGGCAGATATTTCAGGCTTTTGTGGTCTGTGTATATGTAGCACTTTTCTCCATACAAGTAATGCCTCCATATCTTCAGTGCAAATATGATCACTACTAACTCCAGATCATGAGTAGGGTAGTTCTTTTCATGTGGCCTTAATTGCCTAGAAGTATAGGCAACCACTTTCCCCTCCTGCATCAACACACACCCTAACCCATTATGAGAAGCATCACTTTAGACCACAAAGTCTTTTCCCGATACTGGCTGTGTTAACACTGGTGCTTCTGTCAACATAGCCTTCAACCTCTCAAAACTGGCTTAGCACTTGTCATTCTAGTCAAATTTGACATTTTTATGTAGCAACTTGGTCAGTGGAGCAGCTATCAAAGAAAACCCCTTCACAAACCTTCTCTAGTAACTAGCCAACCCCAAGAAGCTTCTGACCTCAGTTGCATTTCTAGGAGGCTTCCATTCTATCACTGCTTTAATTTTCTTAGGATCCACTCTAATCCCACCAGATGATACTATGTGTCCAAGAAAGGAGATCTCACCCAACCAAAAGTCACACTTGGATAATTTAGCAAGCAGCTTCTTCTCAGAGTTTGCAGAACAATCCTCAAATGCTCATAATGTTCTTCTTTATTCTTGGAATACACCAGTATATCATTAATGAAGACCACTATAAACTGATCTAGGTATGGATGAAAGATACGGTTCATAAGGTCCATGAAAGCTACTGGTGCCCATACCGAGTCCTAAATACAGTTTTAAGCACATCTGCATCCTTTAACCTTAGCTGATGATACCTTGATCTGAGATCAATTTTGGAAAATATACTTGATCCCTTCAATTGATCAAATAGATCATCAATTCTGGGCAATGGGTACTTGTTCTTCACAGTTACTTTGTTTAACTATCGGTAGTCAATGCATAACCTCAAAGTCCCATCCTCCTTTTTCACAAACAGCACCGGAGCTCCCCACGGTGACACACTAGGGCGTATAACCCCTTATCCAGTAACTCCTGCAATTGGATTTTCAACTCCTTCAATTCAGTGAGCGCCATCCTATAAGGAGCAATTGAGATTGGTGTTATACCCGGCATTACCTCAATAGCAAATTCTATTTCCCTTTCGAGTGGCAAACTAAGTAATTCTCTAGGGAAGACATCGAGGAAGTCACTCACAGTGGGAATGTCATGAAGACTAGATCTAGCCTTTCTGGTATCAACCACATGTGCCAGGTAGGGTTCACAACCCTTCCTGATTAGTCTCCTTGCAGCAGTGGTTGAGATGACATTAGACATAAAATCTATCCTTTTCCCCACAACTGTTACCTCATCATTCTTAGGAGTTTTCAATGTATTCCTCGTAAATCTATAATCCACCATTATCTAATGATGTGACAACCAGTCCATTCCCAAAATCACATTAAACTCGTGGAAAGGCAATTCAATCAGGTCTGCCGAGAACTCATGCCCCTAAATTCTCAATGGGCAACCTTTGCACACTCTATTTACCACCACACTATGGCCTAGTGGGTTGGTGACTAAAATGTCTTGGTCACTTTACTCTACTTGAATTCCCCTCTCTACGAGAAACTCAATGCAGATGTATGAATGTGTGAATCCTAGATCCACCAATACATGCACAGGTATGTCATAGAGAAAGAATATACCCCTGATGACATCTGGGGCATTCTGCTCCTCTTGAGCCCTCATGGCATATGCCCTTGCTGTTGCCCTGGCCTCTGGCCTCTCAGCTGACTCTAAAGCTGGCCTCTGTGATTTACCTGGCCTTCTACCCCTTTAAGTTGTAGGGGCAGGCCTGCCTGCTGGTGCTAGAATAGCTATAATAGTCCTCCGTGGGCAATCTCTGATTTGGTGCTCAGTAGACCCACACTGGAAGCAACCCTTAGTCACTCGCCAACATTCACCCTTGTGCCACTTATGGCAGTGTGGACAGGCTAAAGAAACTGCTGGGGCTGGTCCCCTATACACTATCCCTGGAGAGCTGCCCACTGATGGTGTGGACTAGCCTCTCCTTGGTGTGAACTGAGATCTGGGCCTTTGGGACTAGCCCTGACCTTATGGCTAACTAGTACTCTGAGTAAGAGGACCTTTAAACTTTTTACCAAGTATAGAGGATGAACTGGTCTGACCCGGACCTCTCTTCTGCCGTCTATCCCTTCTGTTCTGCTCATTAATTCCAACCCTTTCCACTTTTAATGCAGCTTCAACCAATTTTGTAAAGTCAATAATCCCAAAGCTGTTATCATGAGCTTGATATTATCATTTAACCCTTCTTCAAATCTTCTACACCTTTCAGCTTCAGTAGGTACTATCTCCCTTACATATCTACTTAGTCTCACAAATTCTCGCTCATACCCTGATACTGACAGTTGTCTCTGCCTCAGGCTGATAAATTCTCTTCTCCTCTCTTCCAGGTACACATTGCTGACATACTTCTTTCTAAACTCTGTAAGAAAGAACTCCCATGTGATCTAGTATGGTTGCATCTCTCTAGATACTGTGTCCCATCACTGATATGCATCATCCTGAAGCAGGGACACAACACCCTCTAGGTTTTGTTCTAGGGTGGAGTGAAGTTGTCTCAACACCCTTCCCGTTCTGTCTAGCTAATTTTCAGCTGCCATGGGATCATCTTCCTTCTTTTCAGAAAGTCCACAGCCCCATATTTTCTTATCTTCTCTAAATGGGACTTCTGTGGTGGTGGTGGAGGTTGTGGCTGTGGTTGTGGTGGTGGGATTGCCCCCATCATCTGCCTGTAGAATTTGGTCATTTATTGAAATAAGGCAAACTGAGGCTGTGCAGGTGCCTCTGGTGCTAGTGTAGTAGGTTCTCCCCTTCTTCCAGCTTTAGCTCTGGGTGCAGCATGACTCTCCACCTCTTCCTCTATTGCTCTCTGCAACACAGGATCTATATCCTAACCAAAACAATTAAAGACAAGCATATCTGCATTAGTGTCACCTCAACTCTTACAAATGCAATGCATGGTATGGACTCTATTTAGACTTAGAAAAGCCTAAACTGTGCTCTAATACCACTAAATGTGACACCCCTTACCCATCTACAGTGTAGCCGAGCGAGGCATGTCACACCCGGTGCCGAAGATTCTTAACTTAACTCATTTCATTCTTAATTTCCATTAAGATTTTTATTAAATTTAAATATAATTATTTTAATGGAGAAACTGATGGAGTTTCCCCTAA
This sequence comes from Hevea brasiliensis, assembly GCF_030052815.1. NCBI lineage: Eukaryota > Viridiplantae > Streptophyta > Magnoliopsida > Malpighiales > Euphorbiaceae > Hevea > Hevea brasiliensis. Next base: position 72,070,796 of record NC_079501.1, read on the forward strand.
TTTATTAATATTCTGACGATTTTCCCACCTGATTAAAAAGCAAATGTAGTAATATTCTCATTCTCATCATCAATTTAATGTCACTCATATAAATACATATGAAATTTCAAATCATTTCCATGCATACACAACTCAAATATGAAATTTAAAACTTTATTAATTTACATCATATGCAAATTTAATATACAAATATATATTTTTCACAATAATTATAAAAGTGTAAAATTTACATTACAAAATGGAAGTCTAATTACAAATTACAAATTACAAAATTACTAATGAAGTCTAATGGTCCTACCCAAAACACTGCATGGATGAGGGACACTGGACACAATGCAGATCTGACTCTCAACCAGTCTGAGGTCTGCTGGGCTTTCGCTCTGTATCTCTAGTACCTACGCGTGGCAAAAAGCGATGCGCTAAGCAATACAGCTTAGTAGTGCCAATATAAAATAAAAATAAACTAAAATAAATAAATATACATAAATTATGTTGTTATTTTTTTGTAGACTAGATTTCTGGTAATTATTCATAATATTCTTAATATTAGTACTTTTTATGTTCATTATTTGGTTATAAATTATTAAGACTTATTTTGGTTGCTCAGGTAACCTATGCCAGTTGACTGGGTTAGATAAACGGGTAAACTAGCACTGGGTACTAAGTACCTCGGGCCATCACACCATTGATCACAAGGTGTCTGCCAGGTGTGCAACATAACGGTTAATAAGCCATATCAAATGTCAGCATAAAGACAAGTGTATCAATCATAGCAAAATGGCTATAGGCCATAATATCATAAAATGGCATAAAATGCCATAAATCACGGAATGACACAAAACCATATGCAGTACTGCTATTAAAACACTATTGGCATGCCAACCTATCCAATCCAATCATACTAGACATACTAGGGCATGTTACAAAGTCAATTGTTTAATTCTTTACAATTAATTTTTGGTGGTTACTATTTACCTTACTATTTATGCATAATTATTGACTTTTTCATAATTAATAGGTAAGCAAGTTCTAATTGCACTAAAATATCACATTTTGGGTTTTACATATGTTGGCATTGGCTGCCAATTTCAATTCAAAGCTCATTAGAAGTTATTTCAAATTTTCAAATTTAGTCACTTTGGTTTACTGTTCCATTGGACTAATCTACAGTGAGAATTTGGCTAAACTTTATTCATCAAAGTTATTCCTTAATGTTTCTTCTTTAATTCCTTTTTGAATCACTCCAATTGGAGTTTTGTAGCTCAAGTGATGGAATTTTTACCATAACTAGCCGGATTGGTCATTGTCCAGATTTTCTAGGCAGAATCTGGTTCTGGCAGTTTTGGTGTCCTAAATTTGGCTAGTAATTTGAATTGGTTATGGTCAGAATTTGGGTTTCTATTCTTCATAAAAGTTTTTCTACATAATCTAAGCTTTCTAAGGGTTTAAGAATCAAGTCATTTGGACCTCTCTACACAAAGTGGTGGCCATATGAACAAATACTTTTCATTTGGTCATTTTCCAGATCCAGAATTTTGGTTACCCAGATTTAGGCAATTTTTAGGTCAACTTAAGTTAGTTTTCTGGATAGGGTCTCTCCATAGAAAATGTGTCATTATGCCCTTAGTTTCACCTCCAATTAGCCTTGCACCAATTGAAGCTACACAAGTCAAGTTAGGGCTGCCCAAACATACTGGACTCAAGTCTAGGATTTTTGGCACAAAGGGGCAGCATACTAATTCACAATCCAATGCCACAATAAACTTCATTTTATGGTCAAACTTTATCAAATGGTCACTAATTGACCATTAAAACATAAAATCACCATCAAATTGGCAAAACCCTAATTTTTGCCTCAACCCTAATTTCTAAAGTTCTAATTCACTCTCACATACACAAATTGAGATGCTAAGTTGGATATACTTATCAAACTCATCACTAATCACTTGAATTTAATTGATATTTAACATAACCCTAACCTACATCATGGCTGCCGAAAATTTGAGGGTGCTCTAACATGCATAATTTGGCTCAAATTTCACAATTCCTAACTTAATTCAATATCCTAACAAAGAATGTAAGGAGTGAGAAAGAAAAGTGACACTAACCTTCAAGTGAGCCAATTTGAAGCTTGCTAAACTTCCCTTTTTCTATTTCTTTTTGCTGCCTCAAGTTTGCTCAAAGTGTAAGGATTAATTTTTGTGAAGAAAGCAAGTGGTTTTATGGTGAGTATGGGTAGGATGTGAAGCTTGCTTGAAAGATCAATGGAGGGAGGTCTTCATTGGAGTTTGCCAGCCTTTAGAAGAAAGAAGATGAATGAATTTTTCATTTGTCTTTATTTCTTTTATCTCTTTTATGAGTGCTTGCCTTAATTTGATTGGTGGATAAATTTTTAATGACATCAAAATGATATCATAATTGCATTTTTGTTTCATTTTGTTTTCATTTCCTACAAATTTTTAATTAAAATTTTTCATCAATATTTATTCACATTTTATGTCATATAACTCACTTACTTGAATGGACAAGTTGGTGAAAAATTATCTCTAAAGGTGAAATGACCAAAATGCCCTTCATTTTACTTAATGAGCTAAAATTGTCTGTACCGATTTAGAAATTTTTCTTAGCATTTTCTTGACATTCTATTGCTATCTAAGGCTCAATAACTCTTGACTGGAGTCAGAAATTTATTTTATAGGATTTTCCCATGGATCTAGAGTCGCTAATTATCTTTACAGTTGCTTCCCGTTAGGTCACCAATCGCCAAAGCACTGGCTCATTTAACCTTATTATATTTTATTACTTAAATTTTTTCTTAATTTTTCTTATTATTATTTAGTTTATTTATGACTCCTCACTCTAGTTTAAATATAGTTTCAGACATTTTGGCTGTCCAGACATATATTAATCACTGGAACAATAGAATGTATGGACTACCTAAAGTGAGGGCGTTACATGCTTTGTACAAGACCCATGTACTATGATGTAATAGCTTCCCCTGATTTTCCTTCTTCCAAAGTTTGTTTATTTGACTCTTATGCCTTGTACTTCCTTTAAAATAACTAAAAAGATATAGAAAATATGAAATTTAGTGAAGATTAACTAATTTAACAAAAAACAACGAAACTAACTAAAATATATGCAATTAGCTACCTATATACTATGAAATGTAGTGCAATTATGCGTCAAAGCATCTATATGATAAAGGTGTATCAATACATATACACTTTTACCACCATTCCCTTATCGGCGGAATCACTGAATTCACCAAAGTATTCCATCTCTGATAGAAATTCTGACATTAGGAAATGGTGGATGTTGCACAATCTTGAAATGGTTTCAAAGTTTATAAGCTTAAAAGATCCATTCATGGTTTTTAGCAAAACTTCGAAGAGCTCTGTATGGACAAGAAGGTTAGTGGGAGAAACAACTTTCCTAAGCTTGTACATGGATGACATTTTATTATTAGAAAATGGAAAGTAGCATGCCAATGACTATAAAGTTAAGTTATAGAAATCTTTCTCCATCTATGACTTAGGGTGAGAAATCTTAGTTCTTAGTTTTGTATCTATAGAGATAGAGCAAATAAGAAAAATATAATTCTCTCATAATTCTGTAATTAGGAAGTATATTGAAAGTATTTAACATGCTTGCCTCCAAAGAAAGGATTGTTGCTTATGAGGCAAAATATCCAACTTTCTTAAGGAAGGTCTTCTAAGACTCCTAAAGAGAAAAGATAAGCATGCAAAGTTGTGTATGAGGCAGGATATTGCATATGCTATTAGTGACTAACAAATGCCAATCAAACTCAGGTTTGGAGCATTGATTGTCCGATATGATTATTCCTAAATACTTCGAAAGCATTTGGGATATTAATCTTGTAAAAAAGAGAAAGTAATTTATAACTAGTAGAGTTTATAGATTCTAATTTCTAGTCAAATGGTAACGATAAAAAGTATATCTAAAGTTGGAAGTGTGACAATCACACAAATCTGTGTAAAGGTTACATGTCTAAATTCAAAGTTTTGTGTCTATCTATGGTAGTTGAACAATTGAATGGAAAAGTTCCATAAAGGAAACAATTGTGAATTCTACCATAGAAGCAAAGTATTTTTTAAGTGATGTTGCAATAGGTTGTTTGGATGCAGAAGTTCCTAATGGAACTTAAAACAATTCCTTTGATTGTGCCATTGGTTTCTCTTAACTATGACAACAATAGTGCCTTAGCTCAGGCAAAGGAACTAGGTCTTATTTGAAATTTGAACACTGGGAATTAACTAAATTATTTAATTAGAAAAATAGTTGGAAGTTATGCGGACGATAGCATCAGCTGGTAACTCGGATGATCCATTTCACTTAAGCCATAGATTTACTATAGTTAGATAATCAACTTTAAAAGATGAGTACTATATACTATAGTTATTGGCTCTAGTGCAAGTGGGAGATTGTTAGTGGTATGCCTTAGAAAAATACCTTAATGTTATATATATTGTAAATATATTTCCCATCAAATGGTTTTTATTTTTCTTTTAACTTAAAATGTTTAAGGTTAATTGAACAACCCTTTAGCTTCTTGTTGGAAGTTCCATTCTCAAAGAGTTAAGAATATAAGTGATAGAACCGCCTGATACAAGTGTTATAAATATTGGTTCATAGTCAAAGATACTATCATGAACATGTTATATCCAGTTAGACTGTCATCTCTATTTGTTTTTATAGATTAGTATAAGCTATTAATAAAAGTGGAATGGTGAGTCTCATGCCATCGACATTAGGATGTCAGGACAAATACAGTGGGTACTTATAAGATAAGTAGGCCAAACTAGTGATGCATAGATAACATATACATGGAGTTTATTTTTGTCGATATATTAACATCTAGATTATACTAGTGCATATGTCCCTTGATATGAGATGACACAGTTGTCTCAAATATATGTGGTTTGAGTTTGATACTACTTATATACTTATGCTAGGTATGGGTATACGGGTGTGTGTTGGCTCAAATTAGTTATATATGGAGACAAATGTTCAGTCAAAAGGGAATTCATTGCCCTAAGTAAATAGGGATAAAGTCTTATGCTAACTAAACAGTTCTTGATAAAAAAAGTTCTTGGCCAAGACAGTTTGACTTAGTCAGGAAAAAGTTTATGATGGTGAGTATTATTAATCAAGAATTAGACTTTAGATAAGGATATATGACCCAAAACAGTTAGGGTTTGGCATATACAATGACCCTCGCTAGGATCGGGACTTTGTAATGACGAGACTTTAGTGTATGGTATGTGTGATCAAGGTTCTAAGGAATAGGATGAATTTCATTTATCACTGATTGGATAGTCATGGCACCTTATGCTAGGTGTTAACCATGATATATAAGAAACAAAAGTGGAAAGGGAATTTCACTCTAGGCATGGGAAGAGTTCTAATGATATTAAAAAGTCAATATCACATTCTCATTGCCAATTAGTCATGAACCTAGAAAGTCACACAAAATAGAACTTATGTGATCAAGATATATTAATTTGATTAATTTATTAAATGGTTTAATTGATTAATTGTATTAATGAATTTAATTTGAAATAAGATTACAAAGTCCATAGCAGGTCTTAAAACTAAATTCAAAGAATTGGGTAATAAGATGACATATAGTTTAAATTTAATTGTTAAATATAAGCTTATAATTAAAGGAGTTTAATTATGATATAATTTATATTATATATAAATTATAATGCAGGAAGATTAATTTGGCTTATATGGCTTATGAGGCCATGAGAAAAATATGGCTTAGTGGCTTGGTGGAGATGTGGCATAAGATGCCAAGTGGAACCATGTGCTGGTGGCAACTCATCAATATGATTGGATGAAAAAATGACACATGGAAAGGTTGTCTTCTTAATGGAAGACAATTAATATTTAGTAACTCAAATTTAGGGATTAGAATCTCTAAATTTGAGAGATTTCCACCCATATTAGGGATATGGGAATCCCTAAAGTATAAAAGGCTAACTTACATGAAAGAGAAGATAGAGAGAGTTCATCATTTCTTCTTTTTCTTCTTTTTCAGAGAGAGTTCCTTATTTATACTTCTTCTTCTTCTTGTTCCATTTTCTCTCAAGTGAAAGAGCCAAAGTTTCTTCTTTCTCTTTTCTTCTCGATAATTACTAAGGGAATTAGAATTTGCTACCTTAGAAATTAAATTAGAGAAATTATTTCTGTAATTAGCCAAGAAAACCAAAGACCCAAAACTCCTACCTTATGTGTATTGTTGGTCGAATAAGGGAGAAGCATAAGGAGGTTCTTGTGGTTTAAGGGTTGAAATGAGATCACATGGTTTGTGTGGACGGACTAGAGGATCTACACTTAGAGATCCAGCTTCTCAGAGGGATTGAATTTGACTCCACGCCCCATCAGGTAAGAAATGCCTAAACCCATGTTTAGGTTTTTAGGTTATTCTTAATCTTTAAGTTTCTTGATGGTAAAATAGGCTTAAAGGCCAATTGGGGTTAGAAGTGTTATAACCATATGTTGGGCATGTTAATTGTTAACTTGATGAAATTGATTGCATGTGATGCATGACACTAAGGTTAATTAAAATAAAAATTGCCTAATTACCCAACCCCACCGCTTCTACTCCTTCAGAATACAAGCCTTGGGGCAAGGTATTAATGAGCCTTGCTCTAGTTGGTACTTACTTGGCTTGTTTTGGTTCAGTGCAATCCTAGTTTAGGTCCAACTAAAGCACAGGAGGTCCATGCCTTTTGCTTATAGGCCTACTGCTTTTTCTAACCTATTTTATTATTTTATTTTTATTCTACAGCCTATTTAATTTTTATTTTTACATGTAGAACATCTCATAAGCATTTCTCTGGTACCGTTAGAATTTTTGAATTCATTTAAAGCTTTTATTACTGGGCTCTTCACTGCCTCAAATGTGTAGGATCTATAAGGACCAAAAATTGGGGGTTTACAAAACTCTTTGAGATGTTTATGTAGATTCTCACATAGAAGACCACAAAAAGAATAAGTGAATTAAACAAGATTTTAACTCAAAAGGTACCACAAGTGTGACATCCGTTACCTGTCTACAGTGTAGCCGAGCAAGTTATGCCACTCAGTGTGCCGGAGCACCAATTCATGTTTCAATTACATTTTATCCCGTTTAATTCATTTATTTACAATTTTTGATAAATCTGAATTTTTTCGCAAATTTTATAGAAAATCTGGCAGAGTGCCCGCTGTAAATTGGAAAAATAGTTCTTCTGAACCTGCTTAAAAACACTTCCAATATAATTTCCAAATCCAAACTCCATTATACACACATTTCTCAACTCAATCTCAAAATCTCAATACTATTTTTAGAAACTTTTCTTTTCTGTTCACATCATTACTGAAAGCACATTTATATTTCTCAATATTTCATTTATCAACATACATTATACAGAAAATTTCAATAACATGAAATTTCATATATTTACATTGTTACATAATTTCAAGAGTTTATAGTTACAAACCAAAATTAATACAAAATGCAAAATACAAAGTGCTATCCCGAAATCCTAATGTCCTACCATATGCACTGCAGATGTGAGGTGACTCTGGACTCCGGATGCAAATCTGAAGACTCACCCGGTCTGATGTCTGCTGGGCTCACCAGCTAGGTCTCCAGTACCTGTGCGTGACAAAAGCGACGCTCTAAGCAATTCTGCTTAGTGGTGACAATATAAAATAATATAAAATAGGAATAAAAATAAGTATGCAGAATGTATGTTAACATTTTTGGGTAAAATTAATTCCTAATATTTTTTGTAGTATTATTTGATTCAAATTTGGTAAAAATTATTATCATTGCCCGAGTAACCCATACTAGTCGACTGGACTGGATAAACGGGTAAACTGGCACTGGGTAGTAAGTACCTCAGACCATCACACCATCGGTCACATTGTGTCTCCCGGTGTGCAACAGAACAGCTAATAAGCTATAATAATCATCAGGGTTACAACCCAAGCATATCAACTGAAATAGCATAGCCAAAGGCTATTATGTCACAGAATGGCATGGGAAGCCATGAAACACAGAATGACATGAAGCCATATCCAGTACTGCTAACAGAACTCTATTGGCATGCCAAGCTATCCAAACTAATCTTGTTAGGTATACTAGGGCATATTACACTTTTAAATTTCACAATTTTTGAATTTTAAGATTAAATGTTACTATTCATTTCATTAGTCAACTAAAATGTTGACTTTTGCATTGACAATAGGTATATTGGTTTAAATATCATCAGCATACCACATTTTTCATTTTAAACTTGTTGGTATTGGTTTCCAATACCATTTCTAAGCTTAATGCTAATTGGACAGAATTTTCAGTTTTCATGCTTTGTTTTTACTGTTCCCTTAGTCATTTTTGCAGTGGGAATTTGGCAAACTAATCAACATGAAAGTTGTTCCTTATTTTGTCTAGTTGCATTTCCTTTTTTGAATTACTCTATTTGGAGTTTTGTAGCTCTAGTCATGGCCTAAAAACCACAACTGGGCGGATTGAAATTTTGTCTAGAATTTCTGGACTAACCAAATCTACAGTGTTAGGAATAGTGACTGCAACTCACCTTTTGAATATGTTCTAGTCATAATTTGGGTTAGGTTTCTTCATGAAAGTTGTTGATCTATATCTCAGCTTATTTCTGGAAAAATTTCAGGTCAATTGGACCTTTCTACACTAAGTTATGGGCAAATGACCAAATACTATTCATTTAGTCATTTTGCCCAGGCAGACTGTAGGTCACCCAGATTAGGGCAAACTTTTAGTCAACTTGGTTTGGCTTTCTAAGCATGGTTTCTTCACCAAAGTTGTGCCATTATGTGTCTAGTTTCATGTCCAATTAGCCTTGCACCAATTGGACCTCTATAATTCAAGTTATTGCTGCTCAAACCTGCTGGACTCATGTCCAATTCTGCAAGTCACCAAGGGCAGCCACACCAAAATCAAATCCCACTGCACAATTCACTCCATTTTTCATTCAAACAGAACCAAATGGTCACTAATTGACCATTAAAACCTACTTTCATCATCACATGGTCAAGGTCTCATTTTTCACCCCAAACCCTAACTCAAACAATACAAATCATGCATTATCATTGCATTTATCAATTCACTTAAGAGATACACATTAAGGGCAGCTATACTAGCATGCTAGCTGCATAAAAATCATCACTATATTACCCTAACCAAGGCTGCTGAAATTTAGGGTTTGCATACCAATGATATTCCATCAATTTCCTTACCATTTGCACTCATTCATAGTCCTAATACATGAATTTAAAGTGAAAGAACAAGGTTAGGTCACTAACCTCTATGGACTGAAGTTTCCCCACTTGCTAAGGTTTTTGTTTTCCTCTTCTATTTGCTCCCAAAAGAATCACCAAGGTGTAAGAACACTTTTTTGTGTTGGGAGTATAAGAGTTAGTGGGGTGAGAGCTAGGGAAAATCAAGCTTTGAAAGCTTGAAAATGGTGGTTAGGGAAGGAGAGGTCACGGCAAGAAGAGGATGAAGGAAAGAGGTCTGATTTTTGTTTCATTTTCCAGCCCATTTTATCTCGTTTAAATAAAGTTATGCCATATGTCCATATTAGATAGGTTGGGAGAACTTTAATGACATCATTATGATGTCATAATGCCATTTTCTTTCTTTTTCTCTCCATTTCTTGTCTAATTGATTTCAATTAAATTTTTAACAACATTTAGTCATATTTTATGTTATATAAATTATTTATTTAACTGGACAAGTTGGCCAAAAATCATCTCTGAAGATGAAATGACCAAAATGCCCTCCGTTTGGTTTAACGAGCCAAAATTGTCTGTACCGATTGAAAAATTTTTCTAACCATTTCCTTGGCATTCTAATGCCATAAGAACCTCAATGACCCTTCTCTGGAGTCCCAAAAATTATTTTATAATTTTTCCCCAGGTCTAGGGCTCCTAGTTGCGAGAACCGCAACTTCTCACTAGGTTACCCATCACTAGGGCACCGGCTCATTTAACTTTGTTGTATTTTATTTCCAAAATTTTTCTTAAATTTTTTTTATTAATATTTGAGTTAATTATGATTCCTCACTTTAGTTTAAATATTTTTCTGGATGTTCTAGCTGTCCGGACCGACATTGGTTACCGGAATAGTAGAATGTACGGACTAGCTAAAGTGAGGATGTTACAACTCTTCCCCTCTAATAAAACTTTAGTCCTCGAAATTTACCAGACTTAAGTAATCGGGGAGTTGCTACCTCCTTGTTTCTTCACTTCCTTGTATCACCTCATCAGTGTCTGGGTTTGGCTCTTCCTGAGCTTCCATAGCATATACTTGTGGTGCCACCCTGACTTCAGGCTTTTCAACTGTCTCAGAAACAATCTTTTGTGAAATGTCAGCCGTTTCTGCTCTACCTGATCTTTCACCCCTTTGAACTGTAGGGGAAGGTCTATCAACTTGTACCAGAGCTATTGAACCACTCCTCTGAGGGCAATCTCTTATGAAATGATCCGTAGCCCCACACTTGAAACACTCTCCAGTTAACAGTCGACACTCCCCTCTGTGTCTCCTACCACAATGCATACATTCAGGCACTGGGGCTGATCCCCTTGTTATTGTGCCCGGGGAGCTAGCTATAGATATTCCAATCTGGCCTCTGTGGCCCTTTGTCTGATCTTGTGAACTAGAACCCTTAAACTTCTTACTATCAGTCGGTATACTTGACTGTCCTGGTCCAAATTCCCTCTTACGTTGCCTATCTTTCCTATTTTGTTCAATTATTCGAACCCTTTCCACTTTTGATGCAGCATCTACTAATTTAGCAAAATCCGTGATCTCCAATGCTGTGATCATAACTTTGATATTGTCATTAAGCCCTTCTTCAAACCTACTGCACCTCTCTGCCTCTGTAGGGACTATCTCCCTCCCATATCTACTCAGTCTAACAAATTCACGCTCATATTCTACCACTGACAATTGCCTTTGTCTCAGACTGATAAATTCTCTTCTTCGCTCTTCTAAATACACTTTGCTAACATATTTCTTCTTGAACTCTGTGAGGAAGAATTCCCAGGTGATCCGTTCCGATTGCACCTCACTGGTTACTGTGTCCCACGACTGATATGCATCATCCTGAAGTAGGCACACAGCACCCACCAGATTCTGCTCAGGGTGTAGTTTAGCTGTTTCAGCACTCTGATGGTTCTATCCAACTAGTTTTCTGTGGCCATGGGATCATCCTCCCTCTTCCCAAAGAAGTCTATAGCCCCATGCTTTCGCAGTTTCTCCAGATGGGACTTCTGTGGTGTTGGTGGAGGTTGTGGCTGTGGCTGTGGTGGTGGAATGGCCCCCATCATTTACCGGTAGAATTCAGTCATTTCTTGAAATAACGCAAACTGAGGTTGGGTAGGTGCCTCAGCTGCTGGTGGAGCAAATTCTCTCCTGCCCCCAAATTCAGCCCTTGGTAGAGCACGACTCTCTACCTCTTCATCAAATGCTCTTTGCGAAGCAGGATCCATATCCTATTCAAAATAAGAAAATAAACAGATCTGCATCAGTGTCACCTCAATACTTACAAATGCAATGCAATGGTATGCACTCTATCTAGGCCAAGAAACGCCTAAACCGATGCTCTGATGCCACTAAATGTAACACCCCTTACCCCTCTACAGTGTAGCTGAGCAAGTTATGCCACTCAGTGTGCCGGAGCACCAATTCATGTTTCAATTACATTTTATCCCATTTAATTCATTTATTTACAATTTTCGATAAATCTGAATTTTTTCACAAATTTTATAGAAAATCCGGCAGAGTGCCGGCTGTAAATTGGAAAAACAGTTCTTCTGAACCTGCTTAAAAACACTTCCAATATAATTTTCAAATCCAAACTCCATTATGCACACATTTCTCAACTCAATCTCAAAATCTCAATACTATTTCCAGAAACTTTTCTTTTCTGTTCACATCATCACTAAAAGCACATTTATATTTCTCAACATTTCATTTATCAACATACATTATACAGAAAATTTTAATAACATGAAATTTCATATATTTACATTGTTACATAATTTCAAGAGTTTATAGTTACAAACTAAAATTAATACAAAATGCAAAATACAAAGTGCTACCCCGAAATCCTAATGTCCTACCATATGCATTGCAGAAGTGAGGTGACTCTGGACTCCGGATGCAAATCTGAAGACTCACCCGGTCTGATGTCTGCTGGGCTCACCAGCTAGGTCTCCAGTACCTGCGCGTGGCAAAAGCGACGCGCTAAGCAATTCTACTTAGTGGTGACAATATAAAATAATATAAAATAGGAATAAAAATAAGTATGCAGAATGTATATTAACATTTTTGGGTAAACTTAATTCTGATATTTTTTGTAGTATTATTTGATTCAAATTTGGTAAAAGTTATTATCATTGCCCGAGTAACCCATACTAGTTGATTGGACTGGATAAATGGGTAAACTGGCATTGGGTACTAAGTACCTCAAACCATCACACTATCGGTCACATTATGTCTCTCGATGTCCAACAGAATAGCTAATAAGCTGTAATAATCATCAGGGTTACAGCCTAAGTATATCAACTCAAATAGCATAGCCAAAGGCTATTATGTCACAGAATGGTTTGGGAAGCCATGAAACACAGAATGACATGAAGCCATATGTAGTACTACTAACAGAACCCTATTGGCATGCCAAGCTATTCAAACCAATCTTGTTAGGAATACTAGGGCATATTACACTTTTAAATTTCACAATTTTTGAATTTTATGTTTGAATGTTACTATTCATTTTATTAGTCAACTAAAATGTTGACTTTTACATTGACAATAGGTATATTGGTTTAAATATCATCAACATACCACATTTTGCATTTTAAACTTGTTGGTATTGGTTGCCAATACCATTTCTAAGCTTAATGCTAATTGGACAGAATTTTCAGTTTTCATGCTTTGTCTTTACTGTTCTATTAATCATTTTTGCAGTGGGAATTTGGCAAACTGATCAACATAAAAGTTGTTCCTTATTTTGTCTAGTTGCATTTTCTTTTTCGAATCACTCTATTTGGAGTTTTGTAGCTCCAGTTATGGCCTAAAAACCACAACTGGCCGGATTGAAATTTTGTCCAGAATTTCTGGATTGACCAAATCTACAGTGTTAGGAACAGTGACTGCAACTCACCTTTTGAATATGGTTTGGTCATAATTTAGGTTAGGTTTCTTCATGAAAGTTGTTTTTCTATATCTCAACTTATTTCTGGTAAAATTTCAGGTCAATTGGACCTTTCTACACTAAGTTATGGCCAAATGACCAAACACTGTTCATTTGATCATTTTGCCCAGGCAGACTGCAGGTCACCCGGATTAGGGCAAACTTTTGGTCAACTTGGTTTGGTTTTCTGGGCATGGTTTCTTCACCAAAGTTGTGCCATTATATGTCTAGTTTCATGTACAATTGGCCTTGCACCAATTGGATCTCTATAATTCAAGTTATTGCTGCCCAAACTGGCTAGACTCATGTCTAATTCTACAGGTCACCAAGGGTAGCCACACCAAACTCAAATCCCACTGCACAATTCACTCCATTTTTTATTCAAATAGAACCAAATGGTCACTAATTGACCATTAAAACCTACTTTCATCATCACATGGTCAAGGTCTCATTTTCCACCCCAAACCCTAACTCAAACCATACAAATCATGCATTATCATTGCATTTATCAATTCACTTAAGAGATACACATTAAGGGCAGCCATACTAGCATGTTAGCTCTACAAAAATTATCACCCTATTACCCTAACCAAGGCTGCCAAAATTTAGGGTTAGCATACCAATGATATTCCATCAATTTCCTTATCATTTGCACTCATTCATAGTCCTAATACATGAATTTAAAGTGAAAGAACAAGGTTAGGTCACTAACCTCTATGGAGTAAAGTTTTCCCACTTGCTAAGGTTCTTGTTTTCCTCTTCTTTTTGCTCCCAAAAGAATTACCAAGGTGTAAGAACACTTTTTTGTGTTGGGAGTATAAGGGTTAGTGGGGTGAGAGCTAGGGAAAATCAAGCTTTGAAAGCTTGAAAATGGTGGTTAGGGAAGGAGAGGTCACGGCAAGAAAAGGATGAAGGAAAAAGGTCTGATTTTTGTTTCATTTTCCAGCCCATTTTATCTCTTTTGAATAAAGTTATGCCATGTGTCTATATTAGATAGGTTGGGAGAACTTTAATGACATCATTATGATGTCATAATGCCATTTTCTTTTATTTTCTCTTCATTTCTTGTCTAATTAATTTCAATTAAATTTTTAACAACATTTAGTTATATTTTATGTTATATAAATTATTTATTTAACTGGACAAGTTGGCCAAAAATCATCTCTGAAGACGAAATGACCAAAATGCCCTTCGTTTGGCTTAACGAGCCAAAATTGTCTGTACCGATTGAAAAATTTTTCTAACCATTTTCTTGGCATTCTAATGCCATAAGAACCTCAATGACCCTTCTCTGGAGTCCCAAAAATTATTTTATAATTTTTCCCCCGGGTCTAGGGCTCCTAATTGCGAGAACTGCAACTTCTCACTAGGTTACCGATCACTAGGGCACCGGCTCATTTAACTTGGTTATATTTTATTTCTAAAATTTTTCCTAAATTTTTCTTATTAATATTTGAATTAATTATGATTCCTCACTTTAGTTTAAATATTTTTTTGGATGTTCTAGCTGTCCGGACCGATATTGATCACCAGAACAGTAGAATGTACGGACTAGCTAAAGTGAGGATGTTACAACAAGTGTAGTATATTTAATGCATAAGGGCTATTAATTCATGTTAGGAGTTACAAGCTCCCTAATGGTGTGATTTCCATTGACATTTGAAACCATGATTTCTGACTCTGTATCATTGGAAGAATTAGAAGGTTCTTGCTTGAAAAGATGACAAGGATTTTCTTTTAATTGTGGTTCATTTTCAACAAAAGTTTCAACTCTGAACGAAGTGGATAATTCAACTTAATGCTTAATAAATTTCCTAATACGTTTAAGCTTTGTATCAAGTTCTTCTTTTGACATGTAACCTAAAAAGAAACACAAAACCAAAGATAAACAAACTAAATTCAAGATTAAAATAAATAACAATCACTTCCTGGCAACAACACCAAAATTTGATGCATGCCAAATGTACCAATTAAATATACTCTACTTTAACTACTTGTATATAGAGTAAGTAGAAGTCAATCCCATAGGGAATGACTAAATGTAAAATAAGAAAATAGATCTTAGATACAAAAGAATTAAAAGCACCTAGAACACTTAAACAAAAATACACACCAAACACTAATAAGAATGACTTAATTTAAATGAAACTAGCACACATAATAAATACTTAGTTTACCAAACTGAATGTGCAAAGATAAAATAAAAGTGGGTTTTTGGTTTGTAACCACTAAAACTACTTAAGCTAAAACTAAGAATGCTAGAATGTGAGCTATGCTAATAAACTATATGAATATTAAACACAACCAGATTGCAACAAAATTAGTAGAGAGGGTGTATCCATCATGTAACATGTATCAATCATTAACTAAAATGCAAATATATTCAATTGAGTAAATTGTTTATAGAAGTTAACAACTTTCTTATCTTTCCTTACATATTAGATTTACCAGAAAGTGCTCTATAATTAATCCCTTACCATCATACTCAAGCTAAGACTAAAGCAACTTATAATTAAGTTTGATTGCAGCATTAATTATTAAAAAGACATCCCAATTCAAGGTAACAAACTCATTGAATATGGTTCATTCAACCTAGACACTCATCTGTATAATGAAATACATTATTATACGCTACTTATTGTCAGATTATTTAAGCTATTACGTACTCAGATTATCTTAAATTAGCAATATGTATTCAAACTATTCAAATTATCTTAAATTAGCAACATGTTTTCATGCATGATTAATAAGTTGTCCACCCTAAGTAACCATATATTCAACATTCACAAAATAAACCAAAAGATAATGATACTCAATATAGAACAAATCTAGATTTTGTTAAACTCAAGTCAAAGTCTCATGATAATATGTCCAATGGCTTCAGTTATCTCCCTATTGAATTACAAAACTATTCACATAAAACTAGGAACATTAAACATAAATAAATGAACAAAAGAAGAAAGAAAACTATGTTGCCCTTTTTAGATGCAATTTGACCAACTTGAATTTGATGTTGTTGATGATGCACACCACTCCTAGGGGATGTAGAATCACTCCACAAGCCAAAAGGAAAAACACTCACAAGCTGTTGCAACTCTTGAACGCACAATATAGGGGATTTGGCCAATATGAAGAACCAAAAAAGGAAGTACACCATATCCATATTTTGAACCCTTTTTATAGAGAAAAATAGGTTAACTAAGACATCAAATCTGATTTGAAAGTCCTAGATGCAATTTGACTTAATTCTCTCGTAAGAATCCTAGTTAAAGTAGGAAAACAAGTTAAAAACAACTCTCTTTGTGCAGGTTTTCCACTTACATGACCTAAGGGATCCATATATCTCTATTATATCTATTTTGGGTCTTAAATAAAATAATTAAACCCACCAATTAAGCCCCAACTCTTGGTCCCACATAACTTAACATAAAGAGCCCAAACATACTCAATATGTGACCCTTAATGTAATCCAGCCTAATTGCACTCATTTTTCATATAACCTCTCAAAATATGTCAAATAAGGTTGTTCCAAGCCCATAAGGTTAGATTCAAACTCTAGATAATGGATCACATACAAGCTCCATTAAGGCTTTTCAAAGAAGCTCAACATGGGTTGATGTCCAAATTTTTTATTTTTCATCATTAGCCTCCAAATACCATGAATAAGACTCATCTAAGCCCATTTTGTCATTGGCTAAGTCCTCATCAAAATAGCACCTTCATATGCCTTAAAGTGCTTAATGTGTGCTTTATTTCCTTTTGTGCTCAATTCACCTCTTTATGCTTCATAAGCTTTTCTATGCTTTTGTAAACTCATAATATAAAACAAGCATTAAGCAAGTAATGAACAAGAAACAAACTCAAAAGGCTAAGTATGTAATGGATAAAGATATGACATTTTAAGTAACTATCATGGTTACAATACTTGTAACCTAATTTTTATTAGCCTATTTGCCATTAAAAAGTTAAAAGACAAAAAAACTAAGTAAACATTTTAGGGACTTTACCCAAAAAGGCACAAAATCTAATCTGGGAAGCTAAACCTCCAAACGTCGATCCTCTCGTCTATCTATATGAATAAAGCGATCTTGGCTCAACCCTTAAATCGAGTTCCTCCTTGCAGTTCTCCCTATGCTTTGGCCAAGCTATGTGCAAGGAAGAATATGGTTTTCTTGGTTTTACTTATTGGATAATTAGAGAACAAACTTCTTTAATTTTGATTCAAGAGTAAAAGACTTCTAATGTCTCTTGAATCAAATATAAAAAGAACAAGGTTGAGAGAAGAGTTTGGCTTGAGAGAAAAGGGAGAAGGAAGAAAGAAATCTCTATCTCATCAAGATATCTCTAACTTTGCATGTGGGTTCAACTTTATATAGTTTAGGGATATGGCAATCCCTAAACTTGGTGAATTCTCTCAAATTTAGAGATTGCAAATCCCTAATTTGACTTAGTGGAAGAATCTAATTCTCCACTTAGGAGACAAATTCTACATATATCAAACATGTTTCCATCTTGTCTCTCACTCACCAAAGTCAACTAAGCCACATTTCTCTCATGGCTTCACAAGCCATATGAGTTATATTAATTCTCCAACCTTATTCATTTACATGACATATATAAATTAAACTCCTTTAATTAATTAAGCTTATATTTAAATAGTTTTAAATATTAACTTATTTTGTTTTAGTAAATTCAATTGCTTAAATTTAGTTTCAAGTCATATTAGAGACTTTGCAATCTTATTGCAAACTAAATTCACTAATTTAATTAATAAATTAAACCATTTAATTAATTAATCAAATTAATTATGCCTTGATTATTTGTTCTTTTTGTGTGTGACTTCTTCGGTCTATTACTAATTGGCAATGAGAATAATATTAACTCTTTAATAGTATTGGAACTCTTTTTATACCTTAAGTGAAATTCCCTTTCCACTCTTGGCTATCATAAATCATAGTTGACACCAAGCATAGTATTCTATGACTATCCAATTAATGATGAATTAAATTCATCCCTTATCTTTGAACCTTGATCATACATATCATGCATTAAAATCATTCCATTACAAAATTCTAATTCTAGCTAAATTCATGGTTAATATTATCAAACCCTAATTCATATGTCCTTTTCTTAATTCTAATTCTTGATTAATAAGACTTTCCATCAAAAACTCTTTTTCTGAACAGGACTATTTGTCCTAGCGAATAAGTCTGTTTATCAAGAATAATTTAGATAGGCATAGGATTTTATCCCTATATGCTTAAGGCAACAGATCCCATCTTAACTGAACACCTATCTCCATATATAACTAGTTAGAACCAATACATGTTTGTATACCTATGCATTGTACAACCAAGTAAGCAGTATCAAACTCAAACTATGTATATATCATCGTGAGATGACCGTATAAACATTGTACAACCAACACATATCTGTATACCCATACTTATACATGAGATAACTGTGTCATCTCAGATCAATGGATTATATGCACTATTATGACCTAGTTGATAATATATTGACAAGAGTGAACTCCATGTATATATCATCTATATATCACTAGTTTAGCCTACTTATCTTATAAGTGCCCACTGTATTTGTCCCAACATCATAATGGTGGAAGGCATGTGACTCACTATTCCACTTTCATTAGTATCCCATGCTAATATGTGGAAACAAATAGAGTTGACAGTCAGGCCAGCTAAATCATGCCAAATGATGTATCCTTAACTGTGAACTTATATATATAGCACTTGTGCCAGATTGTTTCATCAGTCATATTCTGAACACTTTAAGAATAGAACATCTAACACGTTATTAATGGACTTTTTTAAATAAAAATTAAACTATTTAAATTAAATGAAAGGAGATTTTCCATTTAAAGGGAATAAATTTTTATAAGATACAAATTATAAAGTTATGCTCTAGGGCATGCTATTAATAAACCCAAAGGAAAAAAATTCCCAAAATAGAGAAATAATTCTAATTCTGCCAAAACCCCATCTTAAGTTATTCAAACTACAATTATATATTTGTAAATCATAAAGAATTTACAAAAAGTCACATGCATTCATAATCTATCAAAATCCATGTGAGATTTAAGCACATTTTTCTCTAAAATAGCCCAAGAACATTCTTTAAATTTTAAGTTGAAAATGAGAGTCATTAAGTTTATGAAATCCCAAATCAACTCATTATTGAAAAGAATTTCATCCTCAACACCACATGAAACTTAAATGTCCCCTTTTTTACACTTTCAATTTAAATTTTAGTACATTAAAACACATATCACATAAAATTTTCCATAGCCAACAAGCTCAAATTTATCAAGAGAGGAACGAATTTTAAAAGATGAGAAAAAAAATGTTTACCTCTAGAAGTAGAATTTGACTACCAAGAACACACTATCCTACGTGCCCTAACTACTAATTATCTTTTGCAACTCTAAAGCCCCATCCATAAACAAACAAGCATGAAAAACCCAACTGTTAGATCTAGGTGTCTTAATCCATGTTTTGATAATAATAAACAATTAGTATGCTAATAATCTATCTTGGAAGTATTTGTGTTAAGATTGTATATCGTAAATTCAAAATTGAAAAATTACTTGAAATTAAGATTGAAAGAGAAAAAGGAAATGAAGCAAACCATAATAGGTTTCTACAATGTAATGTTTATTTATTTTTTATGATACATAAATCTCAATTAGTTAATTATGTTAACTCAAGTTTAGGTATTTTTAAAAATTTTTTAGTGTCTTATTTCTACCTTTCTCTTCACCAACGGGGAGTCAAATTAATTTTCCATTTTTGAGTGATGCAAAATTAGTTTTTGAAAGTGTTTTTGTTGGAAATTTTATTGCATTAGCTTTTTGAAGTTTCAAACAGATCAAAAAACCGACTTCGAGATCAAAAGTTATGTTGTTTTTAAGCCTTTTTGTGTTTTAGTCCATAAGGGATTTCAACAGCCGAAATAGGAGACCTCAGTAGCCAAAGTAGGGGACTTGGTAGTTGAAGTCAAGTTTTAAAACTTGATATTTAGTCAGTCCAACTTTTGATAGCCAAAGTAAGGTACTTCAGCAACTTAACCTAGGTTTTCGAAACTCGAAATAACAGGGTTTTAAGTGGTTGAATAGTTACTTTTGCATTTAATGCACCCTCAACAGTCATCTTACCAAAACTATAAATAAAGATCATTTATGACTGGAGAAGAGTTGCAACAACTTTCTATTCGAGAATTTATTGTGCTCTAAAGCTTTTCACTCTTTCTCTCTCTAGAACTTGAGCCTTAGCAATTAATTTTCTTGAGAGCTTATTTTAGGCTATTAGTTTCTTATGTTTGAGATTGAAATTGAAGTTGTTAAGAGTATTTATTATATCTATAGTGTTTTTTAGCATTAAATTGCTCTTATAAGAAAAGGGATTTGTAAAAGAGCAATGGTTTACTCCTGTGATTTTGTAAGGGGTTTGATCTTCAACCAAAGAAGATAATAGTAGAGTTAACTCTCAATGAGGGCTTTGAAGAGAGGAAGTAAGCTTGGGATAGCCAAACGTTTATAAATCCTTATGTCCATGATTCTTCTTCCTTCCTTCTTTGTCTTTGTTTTTTATTAGCTTTTAAATTTTTTAATTAGTACCTATTCACTCTCCCTCTTGAGTTGTTACAAAGAATAACACCAACCATATGATCAACACTCAAAATCATACTTAAGAGAAGAAGGAAAGGAGTGCTTTGAGGTTCACACTTTCCAAGATAGAGGAAATGGTGAGCTTCACTCTAAATCTCGCCTATCCCTATCCTTTTTACACCTTTGGCTTAAAAGAGACTTTTGGTAGCCCGAAGTCCTTTTGTTCCCACCTTTTCTTTTAAAACTAAAACTATAAACCCTCTATCACTCTACCCCAAAACACTGCCAAAACTCTTATCACCACACCCACTAACCTACGAAACCCTAGGTTTCACCAAAATTCCCATACATAGTAAGATTTTTGACTATAGAACCTTAGTGGATGTACAAGAATATTAAAAAAATAAAACAAAAAATTATTTTTGGGCAGCTTATCTCTTGTTGGCTGATTTTTAGAGAGGGAAATAAAAAAAAATCTACTCTTTTTAACTGATTAGGAAGCATTGCCCAAAAGTCAAAGATTTTCCAAAATTAACCTAGGTGAGAATCTTCATACTTAGATAAAACATTTATAAATACCTCTTTAAACCTCCTAAACAAGCAACCAATTTCATTCAATAGCCAATAACACATAACACTTTCAAAGCTAGCAGCCACCACACGCCATTCAAGCCTCCTAATCTCCCTCACACACCATTCTTGCTATTTCTTTCTTCTACCTTTCTTATTTTTATTTTTTGTTAATTCTTTTTAAAAAGTAAGACATAGTATAAGATCTAATATAATCATTAGAACATTATAAATAAACTCTTTTATGTTTTTGAAAGTATCTTTGACTTCTTTTTCATGTTAAGATTAAATATAATTTGAGCATAGCCAACAAACTCTGTAAATGTTCATCAAGATGTTTTGCATCTGCCATACTTATAAGTCATAGCTAGGTAGATTTTTCAATTCTAAAATTATTTTTCTCATATTCTACACTCAGAACTATGCAACATTCATAATAACTTAGCTTGATTTGACTTGTTGTCTTTAAGATATGATTTTTCAAAATTTATCATCTGATTTGTGTTCTACATGAACCCAAATTTTGAAAAGACATAACTCGATGATGCTTCACCTTTTTAGGTGATTCTTACACCTAAATTAGAGTTCAGAATGTCCTTTATAACATTCATGTTTTGAGTTTGCCTTATTCTTTATAATTTTGTATGCAAACATGTTTTAAAAAGTCACGACAAAACCTAGGTACATGTAAATAATAATGTTTTAGAAATTCAAATTTATTTTTTCTGTTAATTTTTTTTGTTGTTTATATTTTTCTAAGTTCTTACCTGATATCTTAAGAACATTTTCATAAAATTTCTTCATTTTCATACATGTTTTTTACTTCTTATGTATTTGTTATTATTGCTGCCCCAAAACAAAGGAAGGTAAAGTTTTAAGATTTGCTTTGTTTATTCAATTATTCTTCTTATTCGATGCAATACTAACACTATGCAATATGTTTGTGGAGTTTTAGGACTTTGCATACATGGCTTAGACAAAAGGAAGTGGTGGCAATGGTTATGTCACAACCCTAGCCAAATGGGTGTTAAACCTGCGTTCTACTTTCCTTTCCTTTTCTTTCTTTATTTGCTAATAGTTTGTTTCCTTAATTGTATTTTGTTTAGTTATTTATATAGTAAGTAGCTTTTATTTTTTTTTTCTTAAATAAATATGGTGATTAGTTTTATTTCCTTCATTAAATAAATATGGTAAGCCATATATTCTTTCCTAAAAAAAACATGGTAAGTAAATACTTCCTTTTCTTAAGTAAATATGGTAAGTGATCTTCAAAATATGGTAAGTAGGACCCCCTATCCAAATAAGGCAAGTGCACACTAAAAGAGGCAAGTGGAACCAAGGACCAATATGGAAACTGAAAGTGCACCAAGACACGCCAAGGGAGACATTAAGGCCTCTTACATGGGGTATTGGGTCTAATGGGCCTTGCAATAGATTTTTGATAATTAGGGTTTTATTATCTATTTTGGGACATATAATTCTTTTCTCCTTCCTCCCTTCTTTAGTTGTCAGATTATGGGTTGTAATCTTTTTTGCTCCCCTTTTTCTTTGGATGTTTATTTTATTGCTCTATAACTTATGCATGTAAATTAACTTAGTCATTAACTTAGAGAAATTAAGTGAGATTAAAATAAATTATGCATATTAAGAGCATGAAATGCACACTTAGGGGTTGCTCTTATCATTGATTGTCTTCAATGTAACGCCCTCACTTTATGTAGTCTGTACATTCGACTACTCCGGTGAGCTAATGTTGGTTCGGACAAGTCAGGATGTCTGAAACTACACTTCAGTGATAATAAACAGGCATAAAATGATGAAATAAATAAAAAGAAAATACAAGAAAAATTAAGGAAAAATAAAAGAAAGGAAATGAAACTAGGTTAAACGAGCTGACACCCTAACGATGGGTGACCACACCGGGAAGTTGCGGCGATGACCGTTGATTAGCCCTGGACCGCGGGGAACCCTGGAAAATATTTTTGAGACTTAAACAAACATCTATTGTGGTATAATTGACTTAGAAAATGTCGAATAAAATTTAATTAATTAGTACAAAGAAAAACGAAAAATCGATAAATTGATAAAAATCGATGTTACCGAAAATTTGGGACTAGAAACTGAATATGGGCATTTTGGCCAATTGACACCTTGAGTTGGCTTTTGACTTAAATGTCCATGAAACATAAATGAAATTAAAGTTTGAAAACCCCATGAAAAATGAAAATTAGAAATAAAATGTAAATAATGAGAAATTAGGGTGTTAATTATAATTATGGAAACTTAGATTAATTAAATGCTTAATTAGACTTAGTGCTCCACTAAGTGAAGTATAAAAAGCATATAAAGACAAGGCTGGCCACTTCACTTCTTCTTCCTCATTTCATCTTCAAATTGCCGAACCCATTTCATTCCAAAGAAACTCCATTGTTGTCCCATGTGTGGAGCTTCATCCACTCAAAATTAAGCCATCCAAACATCAAGTATTCTTCTTTAAAGTTGGAGCACACACCTTGGGCAGTATTTTGGGAGCAAAAAGGGAGAGATTTGAAGAAGTTTGACAAGTTCAATGTAACTCCCTCACTTTACATAGTCTGTATATTCGACTACTTCGGTGACCTAATGTCGGTCCAGATAAGTCAGGATGTCTGGAACTACACTTCAATGATACAAACAGGCATAAAATGATGAAATAAATAAAAAGAAAATACAAGAAAAATTAAAGAAAAATAAAAGAGAGAAAGTGAAACTAAGTTAAATGAGCCGATACCAAAGCGATGAGTGACTGCATCGGGAAGTTACGGTGCAGGCAATAGTTGACACCGGGACCACGGGGAACCCTTGAAATTAAGTTTTGAGACATAATTAAAGACTTATTGAAGTATAATTGACATTAGAAATGTCAAAAAAAATTAAATAATTAGTACAAAGAAAAACGAAAAATTCAAGAAACCGATAAAAATCAGTATTACCGAAAAATCAGGAATGCAACCCGAAGAGGGGCATTTTGGTCATTTGACACCTAGAGTTGCCTTTTGACCTCAATGTCCATTAAAAATTAGTGATAGCAAACTTTGATAATGTCATGAAAATTAAAAATATGGTACATAATATAAAAGATGGAAGTTTGGTGCATAAAAATGTAATTTATGAAACTTTGATTAATTAAATATTATACCATGGTTAGTGCTCCACTAAGGCAGATTGGGACACCTATATAAGACACCTTGAACATCAGAAATTCATCTTCAACCTCCAGCAATTGAAACAGCCAAAACCTCCCAAAGAAAACTCCCATGGCCGAATCCTTCCTACATCCATGCAACCATTCATTTCACCTCCTTTCCACTTGCTTTCTTTACTAAAATTTGACTATACATCTTGGGTAGCATATTGGGAGTAAAAAGGAAAGGATTTGAAGAAGTTTTAGCAAGTTCCAATAAGAGGTAAGTGCTTATTTTCTTCCCTTGCTTAACTAAAGTTTGTGTTGAGGTTATGGGGAGTATTTTGGTTGAAAAATTTGAAAGAAATTGTTAAGTTTGCAATCTACCCATTTTAGGCAGCCATGGGAGGTGAGCTTGCTTGGGTTATTCTTACATTAAATTGGTGGGAATTGATGGGAATTAGTGTTGGTTGAGTCAATTTAAAGTGCTAGCAATTTAATCCTCTTGTATGTGTGATTGAACAATTGAATTTAGGGTTTTGGAAGTAATTGTGAAGGCCTTAGCAAATTGCCATTTTTGGCAGCCTTGAAGAGCATGGATTAGTGTTTGATCTCATGAAATTAATTGATGAATTCTGTTAGTCATGGTTTGAGGGCAGTGTCTATGAAGTGATAGTGGAAGTGTATGTAACAAATTAAGCGATTACATGTATATATATTGTGTTGAATGTAACTTTGAGAATTTAAGTTGTAATGTGTGTATTGAGAATTATTATATTCTGCCCAAAGTGACCAAAATGTGATGTGATGAATGGTCATGGTATGATACCAATTCAGAATTGGGTATGAGAAATTAACTTATAGCAAGGTGAATGTGCATTTGGTTGTTGTTTGAGCAATGTGTTTAAGGGCAGTATGTAATTGAGCTATAAGTGTAAAATTAAGACCCCAATTGGTATGAGACCAATTGGAGGCAAAACTAGACATAAAATAAGCTAACTTTCATGCGTAGGTCATGCCAAAATTCTGCCTAGAAGTGACCTAAAAGAATGACCAAATCTGGATTAGCATAACATAAGAACCCAGAAATTGATCATATGAACAGTAATCAGTCTTTTGGCCACAACTCACTCAAAACTAGTCCTAATGACCTAAAATTTATACCGTTAGAAAGCTTAGACATAGGGCTACAACTTTGATGAAGACCACCAAGCCCAAAAATGCTAATTACTAAGTCAAAATGATCGCCAAATTTGGGTTACAAAAACTAGCCGAATTGACTTTGACCTAAAAGTGACCTAGAATTGTCAAATAAGTGCAACTTGACCAGCATTAGTAAAATGACCATAACTTGGTCCAGAAAACTCCAAATGACCTGAAATCAGTGCCAAAAATTTAATAAGACATAGACCTACAAAATTGGTAATTGGACCAAAAGCCAGAAACTAAGAGAAATAGGTCAATTAGTTTGATCAAGTTCATGTATAAAATCTGAAATTGGTACAATTGACCATTAAGTCCAGAAAATTCAAATAGTCATATCTCCCACAAGAAGTGTCCAATTTAAATGAGCCATATCAATCTTGAAAGCTAAGAAAGAGACCTAAAACTTTATTTTAGACAACTTCCTCAAATTATAAATGTATAAGGTCAGAATTTAAGGTCAAAGCCATTGACCTAATTTAGGACTATGCCAATATAGGACCTTTGAGTCCAAGTTAACAATTTATCTATAAAGAATTCTATAAAAGTTGAAAAATGGTAAGCAAAATTTCTACTTGTCCCTAAGATATAGGGCAACAATACTCATGAAGAATGTTAGGCCTCAATGTGTTTACAAACAATCCAAATAAATTAGTAAATTCAAAATCGTAAATGCCTAAAAAGGAAACTAAAATTTAGATTTGACCTAGTTATGGTTCATTGACCATAACTTTGAAAGTTATACAACATATATCAACATGTGATTCAAAAGAAAATTAAAGATTAGACACAATGAGAAACAATTTAATAAAGAGAAATTTGTTAAATTTACATAGCTTAGTCCAATAAAATTTAATTATAAATAAAAAAAAAATAAATATAATAAAAATGCAATAAGAAAAAATGAAATTGCAAATATATATAACAATGTGAGGAATGAAAATGGAACATATTAGTGTCAAAAACTAAAGCACTCATCGAGTGCATTAAAGGTCAACTAGGTTGAAGACCCCCTGAGTCAAGGCCAAGAAGCAACTCAATTGAGGTTTTGCATAACTAGTTTTTATTTCATATTTATATGATTAAATGACGTTATTTTCTTTATGTATTATGTTTATCAAGTATTGGATTTAATTCAATGATTATTGAAATTGTTATAATATATATGAATTTAGCTTTGTGAAATGATATTTCAACAAGTATTAAGCATTGTTGTGGATTGAATAAATTATGTTTTGAAAATTGTGATAGAATATGTTTTGAATTGTGATGGGCAATTTGCATGGAAAAATACTAATTTATGTTTTGAGTTGTGATGAGCATAAAAATTATTGGATATTGGAATTGACTTTGAATTGAATTGTGTTGTGATTTATGTTCACAAAAAGGACAAAGAGATTCATGATATTGTTTTATATCTCACTATAGGACAAAGAGATTCATGATATTACCGTTTATATCTCTATAGATGCTTGACTTAGGTTATTACGTCTCTCTCATTTGTTGAGAGACAATGGAGACAATGGAGTTAGCTTTGTTTTGATTACTATGGTAGATTACAGGCTTAGATTCTCCTCGTATAGAGGTTAGATCTAAGTTTTTATTTGTTATGGCCCTTTAAGTTTCATTGGTGTTGTGGTGTGTGCACAATGATTCGACCTCCCCGACCATAGGGAGTTAGAATCCGATTCGACCTCCCCGACCATAAGGAGTTAGAATCACCCCAAAGATGGCCCTTGCGGATTAGTCTTGCATAGTTAGTGAGATAAAGAATGATTTTTGAATAGTAAAGAATTTCGATTTCAAATGGGATTTATGCATAATTGATTTTGTTAGAATTAATCTTTATTTCCATGATATCTGAAATTACTTTAAACGTCCAGTTGTGATTTAATAAATTGAATTTCTTGCTAAAAGTCATTTTAACTAATGATTTATATTATTGGCAATGAAGATTTCGACTTTTAGAATTTTGTTGAATTTCGAGACTTTCAAATTAATTGTTATAATTTTGTCAATTTATATTATACTATGTTTTAAATTATAGTTGTGCACCACTGAGTTCACCACTCAGTGATAGCTTTGTATGTTGTCGCAGGTGAAAAGAGCATAGAGCAGTTGAGTAAGCTTTTTTTAAAACACATTCAGATCAGCTCCAGGTATATCATAGGTATACCCATGTACATAGGTTTTGATGTATGCATGTAATAATATATATGTAAATTATTTGAGCAGTTGTATAAGAACTCTTGTAAAATAATTTGATATGTAATTAAATGTAAATTATTGTAATGTAAATTTAAGATTTTATTTACCTGTATAGTTTTGTAATATTAATTTTTAAGTCTTGTAATCAATTAAATGAAACTTTAATGACGAGGTTGGTTTTAAATTGAACTGATTTGATTATTGAGATTTGAATTGTGAGATGAAATGAAGTTTATTGGAGTTGTACTTGAGAAATCATATTGGGAATGTTTTCCTTTTCAGGTTTGAAGAATTGTTTTCTCAAAATACAATCGGCACTCTGTCGAAATTTTGAAAAATTTTTATAACACCAGATTTTAATCGATGATTTGATCCATGACCAAAATTTTACTTAAAAGCTTTTTAAGAAATATTCAATGTTCCCACCACTATTTAATTTCACAAAAATTGATTTAAAATCCCTTGTAGTATATTTAATGGGTTACCGATAGGCGAAGTATGGTAATTCATTAGGTGTACTACGGAATCATGTTACATCTGACGGAGGAGTAGGGTGTGACATTCAATTTGAGGTACATGTCATATTTTTCTTCCTTTCCTTGTTAAAGTTTGTGTTGGTGTTATGGTGAGTTGATTTATGGAAGGAATTGAAGGGTCTGTTGAATATGGACAAAGCGCCAAATTTGGCAGCCCTCATGTCCATAGGAGTTTGATTTATTTCTTCATGTATTTGGTGATTTGAAGGGCTAATTAGAGTGATTACATGTATAGGAGTTGATTACCATGTATATAGTTTGAATTGTGAGGATGTGAATTGACATTGGAAGCTTGATGTATATGTGTAATTTGGGCAGCCTTATGGTGAAGTTAGAAGTGTTTAATTTCATAGAATGGGTTGTTGAATCATGGTACTAAAGGTGGCAGAATGTGTATATAATTTAGTAGTGAAGTTATATGTAATGGTTAGGAGTGATTATGTATATATATTGTTAGAATTAGATTTTGTGAATTGGAATTGAAATTGGTGTATTGTAAATTGGTTATATACTGCCCAATTTAACTATAATGTGAAGTGAAGAATGGATTTGGTACCATACCAAGTCAGAATTGGTATGAGATTTAACAAGTAAAAATGTATGTGATTGGTGTTAAGGGAAGTATAGAAGGGCAGTAGCTAAATTGAGCTATAAGTGTAAAATTGTAATCCCAATTGGTATGAGACCAATTGGAGGCAAAACTTGACATAAAATAGGCCAATTTTCATATAAAAAGTGTACCTAAATTTTGTCTAAAAAGTGACATGAAAACTGACCTAATCCGGATTTGTAACATTGTAAACCTGAAATAAGACCAATTGAACATTGCTTATGAAAATGACCATAACTCACTCAAAACTAGTCCAAATGACCTGAAATTTATATCGTTGGAAAGCTTAGACATAGGGCTACAACTTTGGTGAAGACCACCAAGCTTAGAAATGCCAATTACCAAGTCAAAATGATCTCCAAAGTTGGGTTACAAAAACTGGCCGAATTGACTTTGACCTAAAAGTGACCCAGAATTGTCAAATAAGTGCAACTTGACCAGCATTAGTAAAATGACCATAACTTGGTCTCGAAAACTCCAAATGACCTGAAATTAGTGCCAAAAATTCAATAAGACATATACCTACAAAATTGATGATTGGACCAAAACTAAGAGAAATAGGTCAATTAGTTTGATCAAGTTGATGTATAAAATCTGGAATTGGTACAATTAACCATTAAGTCTAGAAAATTCAAATAGGCATATCTCTCACAAGAAATCTCCCAATGTAATGAGCCATACCAATATGGAAAGCTAAGAAAGAGGCCTAAAACTTTGTTTTAGACAACTTCCTCAAATTATAAATGTATAAGGTCAGAATTTAAGGTCAAAGCTATTGACCTAATTAAGGACCATGCCAATATAAGACCTTTGAGTCCAAGTCAATAATTTGGCTATAAATAATTTTATAAGACTTGACAAATTACAAGTAAAATTTTTTATTGACCCTAAGACATAAGGCAATAATACTTATGAAGAATGCTAGACCTCAATGTGATTACAAATAATCCAAATTAATTAGCAAATTCAGAACCGAAAATACCTAATAAGGAAGTCAAAATTTAACTTTGACCTAGTTATGGTTAAATGACCATAACTTAAGTTATACAACTCCAAATGGAGTGATTCAAAAAGAAAATTAAAGAAGACACAATGAGAAACAATTTAATGAAGAGAAATCTATTAAATTTACACTGTAGCTTGGTCTAATAGACAATAACATTGGCCATGAAATCTGAATAATTGCAATAAAATACAATAAGCATTGAAATGAAATTGGCAATATATATCAACATGTGAGGAATGAAAAATGGAACATATTAGTGATATTAAAACTAATTTACCTAGTGTGCATTAAAGGTCAACATTGTAGGTTGACTAATGAAAGGAATAATATTAATAAGATTTAATTATTGAACCTTATTATTAGAAACAATTTAAATGAGTACTGAAACACTTTAAAACACTATAAATTATGTGTTTCAGTTAGAAAAGACACTGGGAAGGGAAAAGACCCACTGGGTCAAGGCCAAGAGTGACTCATCAGAGGTTTATACATAACTAATTTTTAATTGCTTTTGTTCAGAATATTTCATAGGATTAAATAATGTTATTTTCCTTATATATTATGTTTATCAAGTATTGGATTTATTTCAATAATTATTGAAATTATTATAGTATGCATGAATTTAGCTTTGTGAAATAGTATTTCAATAATTATTGAGCATTGTTGTGAATTGAATAAATTAGTTTTGGAAAAATTGTGATAAAATATGTGTTGAATTATGATGGGCATAAAAAGTATTGGATATTGGAATTGACTTTGAATCGAATTGTGTTCTGATTTATGCTCACAAAAAGGACAAAGAGATTTATGATATTGTTTTGTATCTCACTATAGATGCTTGACTAGGTTATTACCTCTCTCTCTCATTTGTTGAGGAGACAATGGAGTTAGCTTTGTTTTGATTACCATGGTACGTGCATAGGCTTAGATTCTCCTCTTATTAGAGGTTAGATCTAAGTTTTTTCATGGCCCTTCCGGAAGTTTCATTATTGTGATGTGTACTATGCACGATGATTTGACCTCCCCGACTATAGGGAGTTAGAATCCAATTTGACCTCCCTAATCATAGGGAGTTAGAATCACCCCGGATATGGCCCTTTCGGATTAGTCTTGCAAAGTTAGTGAGATAAAGAATGGTTTTTGAATAGTAAAGAATTTTGATTTCAAATGGGATTTATGCATACTTGATTTTATTGAAATTAATATTTATTTCCATAAATTGCTGGAATTACTTTAATTGTTCAGTTGTGATTTGATAAATTGAAATTCTTGATCAAGGTTATTTTAACAAATGATTATATTATTGGCAACAATTATTTTGACCTTTGGAATTTTTATGAAGTTCAAGATTTCCAAATTATTTGTTATAATTTTGTCAACATATATATAGTATTATATTTTAAATTATAGTTGTGCACCGTTGAATTCACCACTCAGCGATAGCTTTGCATGCTGTCGCAGGTGAAAAGAGCATAAAGCAGGTGAGTAAGCTTCCTTGAAGACACATTCAGATCAGCTCCAAGTATATCATAGGTATACCCATGTACATAGGTTTTGATATATGCATATAATAATATGTATGTAAATTATTTGAGCAGTTGTATAAGAACTCTTGTAAAATAATTTGGTATGTAATTAAATGTAAATTATTATAATGTAAATTTGAGATTTCATTTACCTATATAGTTTTGTAATAATAATTTTTGAGTCTTGAAATCAATGAAATGTTTCTTTTATGATGAGGTTGGTTTGAAAATGAATTGATTTGATTATTGAGATTGAATTGTGAGATGAAGTGAAGTTTATTGGGAGTGTTTTCATTTTCAGGTTTAAAGAACTATTTTCTCAAAATACAGTCGGCACTCTGCCGAAATTTTGAAAATTTTTTGTAACACTATATTTTAATCGATGATTTGATCCATGACCAAAATTTCACTTAAACGCTTTTTAAGAAATATTCAATGTTCCCACCACTATTTAATTTCACGAAAATTGTTTTAAAATCTCTTGTAGTATATTTAATGGGTTACCGGTAGGTGAAGTACAGTAATTCATTAGGTGTACTACGGGATCATGTTACATCTTACGGAGGAGTAGGGCGTGACATTCAATAATGTGCAAATAAACCGAAGGCATGTAAACAACTTAGTAAATGTTAATTAAGGCAATAAGGTGAATATGGTAACAACCCTAAATATAGAAACAATTCATGATTCTAGGGCTACTAATATGTTCATGTTATGGTCGTGGTATAATTAATTGAACAAAGTGTGTGTAACCATAGATTTGCATTGTGAATGAACAAGAACTTTAAAAAGAAACACTAAACCTAAGGTAAGCCCAAGCGGAGAGAGTATCTAACACCTTTCCTCTTCTGTATCCACTATCTTAAACTGAGGTCATTAAAGAGTAGTAGACCTTTATGAGGGGTAGAGTCATTATCCACATTTCTTTTAAAGTTTCGTCCCAGTTATCACTCGGGTGGTGACTTCAGTCATTCCTCTGCCTCTTGAGGTGTTAATATCTAAGCTCTATAATAGTGTTATGGAAAGATAAAGTTAAACTAACATAGATATGAACCTCGTTGCCCATAGTGTTCTTCATGGCAATTAAGTTAATTGATCCATCTGTTAGAAATCTCCCCACAAGACACCACCAGAACCTTTCTAGCATTTCTCCTTGTTCCAACTCATCCACAGAAACCACATCCACCTCCTCGTCCGTCAGCATAACAGCCCATACAACTCCTTTATTGACATTGTTAATGAACTGTTACTCATTTAGGCAAAACAAAACTCGTCGTATATGCAAACTCGGACAAGATACTCTCCCTTGCCATGGAGACAAGACCTTACAAATTTTTTCTAATTAAGAAAAAGAACACACGTAAATATATACGTTCACAAAGATAAATAATCCTTATCTACAACATATATATATATATATATATATATATATTATGAGCATTAATTATTGGCCATCAACATACTAAAATATAGCATGTGTGATGTGATGATAACAATCAATGTTACCCGTTACTTAACTTTTTATTTCTTTCGAATTCATATATTTACTTTCCAAAAGTTTTCATGTTGGAAATACGTTGAATTATGAGCAGTAAAACAACCAACTTTTATTATTATTATTATTATTATTATTATTATTATTATTCAATAGTATTTTTATTTTAAAAAATTGAGTTCTTAAATTTATATATATATATATATATATATATATATATATATATATATATATATATATATATATATATATATGCAGAGACACACACAATGTTGTTGGGCTTTGACTATGCAGTGCAATTTTGCTTTAACTATAAGGGATTTGACTATAAAGATGCTTAGAAAAGAAATCTACTCGTGAATTAATCCAATAAAGAAAAGCTAGTAAAGCAAAGATAGGAGGAATATATGTTTGAGAGAAAGAGAAAGGAGAACCTTCTCTTTTGTGGTCCAGTAAATCGGATACAAATTGTAAAAAGCTTGTCTATGCAATCATTTGAATTATGGGATCCAACGTTCCAATTAAATTCCCCCTTTCTTCATTTCAAATTAAAAAAAAAATTACTATGACATCTTATTACGAGGCGGTAACCCTTTTAATTTTTTATCCCATTATTTAAATTTATAATCAATTTAAAATAATTTAATTTAAATAATATATAAAATTAAAAGTTAAATATTAATCCTAAACTACTGAAAGGCCAAATTGATAATTCATGAAATTCAATTCAAAATTAATTTATTTAAATTTAATTGAAAAATTAATATTCAAATAGAATGTCTTTATCTATGTTCTATATTTAATAATACAAATCTTTTAAATTTTAAAATTAAATCCTTTATCCTTTTTTATTAATTATGTTTAAAATAAACGAGAGTTATATTTCACAAACTAACTTTAAATAATTTTTTATTAATTTTTAATTTTGCCTTACAAAATTTGAGATGGATTGGTTGCTAAATTTAATAATTTTTATATATTTTAAATTATTATACCCAAAAATCTATTTGTTTATAATGATTTCATACCCATATATAAATTTTTGTTGTTCAACTTCAACATTCTGCAATAGCATTGTGTCAGTTCAATTTTTTAATTGCTGACACCATTTATAAATAAGTCTGACTTAACACTAACGTTTTGATTGATAGAAAATAAGGGAGGAAAAATTAATTAAGATGTTAATTATTTAAAAATATAATATATTTATAAAAATAATAAATAGGACCCATAATTTATTTTTTCTCCTATATAATTTAGAAAGAAAATTAAAAAAATTAATAAAATTACATTTTTGTTTCTTAAAATTAAAAACTTATTTAACTGATATCTAAGAATTTTTATTTTGTAAAATTGATACATATGTAATAATTTTATTATAATTATTAATTATAATAAAATTTATATGAGACTGATTATAATAAATGGTTATAATAAATTATTTTATAGTATAATTTTTTCAGTTTTGGAGGGTAATTAGGGCCTTAACTTCTGGACAAAAGCTCTTATTACTTTAATAATGGCATCCAGACGGATCGCTCAAATAAAAAGAAGGTAATACTGTAATAATCCCCAGGCCTGCCTTGGGGTCATTATTATAACAAAATGTTCCCTTAAATAATCTCACATATCATAAAATTATAATTTTAACACAAAATACATTAATACTCTTCCAGTCCTTTTCAATTTTCAAGGCATTCAAAATCATAATCTTGACACCCTTCGGAGTTTAGCTTCTAAGACTTTTTTTTTAAAAAAAAAATTTTCCAATAAAATTTAATTCAATTCTATTAAAAATTTTAATTTAAATAAATTTATAAAAATAATTATATGTTTAAAATATTTTTAAAGTAATATAATTCAATTAAATTCTATTATTTGGAACCATTGATAAATAAAATAAAACTATTTATTTTTCATATTTTGCATTTGTTTACAAATAAATAATTTAATTTAAGTATTTAATAGAAAACTTTATTAAATAAATAGATTTATTGTAAAATGAATTCATTTCTTTCAACTGATCTATTTTTAATTAAAAGATTTTAATTTAATTAAATTTTAATAATTTTAAACTTTTCAAACATAAAAATTGATAAAAAAAATTCAATTGAATTGATTTTTTAAAAAATTTTTAGACTTTCAAAATACCCACAATATTTTGCATTATTATTTTATTTAATTTGTTCTTAGTCAATTTTCACATACTGAATGTTTTTCACGCAGTTGCAATGACATATTCATTTATAACAATATGCGCATTCAAAAGAATAATTTTAAAATATTTTTCAACAGAGTTGAACTCTAAATAATAATAAAAAAGGAGAACTATTTTTTATCAATTAAATTATTCCTATTGCATCCATTTAGAATTACTTGATACATCTAAACTATTTAAAGCTTTGAGATTATCGAGAATTAAAATTTTTATATTATAAATAAATAATTAACTATTGAATTAAGTACCATGAAAAATGAGTTATGACTCAAGTGAAACATACACCACAGCATCAATCAGTGAACATATCGCACGGTCTGGATCCACTCAGCACTATCAATCATGGTAGAGAGCAAATTTGCATGCCTTGAAATATATTGTACATCATAACGACCATTAAGGAGATACACCGTTACATGAGAAAAGGACCATAACAAAATCATAGCCCGAACTCCGAAGCTTTATAAAGAAACCCATGTCATCATTTTGGCCAAATCCTGCCGTGCAGTCCAACAATCAAAGGGACCCACTGGAGTCCACTCTTGTCTCCACCTAATTTTGTTCTCATTGCATGCCACGTGGAAGGTCATTTCAAGTCAAAACGAAGCCCGCTTTAAGAGCTGGTCATTGACGCCGTTAATTGACGTTTTATCACTGTTTAAAGTTTAAACCGATTTGGCTTAAAAATAATTTTAAAAGTTCACTTTTATTAATTTTGGTAAAAAAACTAAGGTTTTTCATAAAAATTAAAAGAAATAATTAAATAACATTATTTGTATAATAAAAATACTACAATGGATTAAAGTAGGAATGTATAAAGGTATTAAGAAAAATAAATATATTAAAAATAATGATAAATAAAGATAATGTTAAAAAATTAAATTAATATATTTTTAATTTTTTAAAATAATAAATAAAATGGAATAAAAATATATATTTTTAAATCATTTATTACAACAAGCTCGAGGTAATATAAATTTAAATATTGATCCGAAACTTATCTCAAAGATTAAAATCAATATAATTGAAATTAAAACTATTACTATTACTATACAATTACCAAGTTGGCTATTAATTTTATAAAATTATTTTAATTTTTTTAATTAAAATATATTATAAACTGCATTGAATGATTTCTAATTAGATTCATAAATAAGATAAAATTTATTTTTTCTTGATACAATTAGTTTTCATTAGAGTTTTTGAATTTGAAATTAAAAATGGATAAAATTATTGTATAAAAAAACAATAATTTCTATCTTTATAAAAAAAAAATTAATAGTGACGATGGTCTATTAATTTTATTTGGTACAAGAAGGCCATAAGCCAGAGGGCACGAAGAGACTAACGTTTTCAAATTTGAAGGATCCTTTCATCTCTCTCTCTCTCTCTCTCTCTCTCTCTACGTATGTAGCAACTGGCAAGAACATTAAGAGGCTATTTGTTTTGATGATCATTCACTACACACGAGAAGCTTGTTTCCTTCTGCTATCATTAATTTCTGTGTTAAATATTGGATCTGCTGTTCTTCATTCTTCGCTAAAACCTCTTTAATTAATTATTCTACTACATTATTCTCCTTAAAATCTGCCTTTGGCTTAAAATTTTGAAGACCCTTACAAGGTAAGAGACTAAATACATGTTTTTCTCTGCAGAAATGCACTGATTTCTTTTGCTCTGCTCATTGGCTTATGATCGTTTTTGAAGGGGTAAAAAGATGCCACAAGAAACAAACTGTGGTTCAATTTTCATCTCTCCCTGCAAGAACTTGAGAGGATTAAAGACTTCGGTTTCCAACAATGAGGCTTCCTATGCTGAGGAGATCATCAATGACCATGAATTAGCTCAAAGAAAAGCTGAAGAAGCAGGTAAAGTACTAACATTAAATTATCCTTCTTCTGTTCTTCTTCAATGTTAATGGTTAAACTACAATGCATCCAACTTCATCAAAACTCACGAACAACTAAGTTCAAGACAATCGCTATCCGAATTCTTTTTCGCCATTCAGCTATCAGTAACACTATATTTCTACTACCATCAGGATCTGGTAGGCTCTTCCTCCAATGTCTCATAGGATTTAATGAAATTAAATTATTTAGAATATTGTTTAATATTTAAGATTATTTTTAAATTGTTTGAGTGGGAATATAATTATTTTACTTGAGGGATAAAAACAAAGGAAAAGTGGAT
The DNA here is from genome assembly GCF_030052815.1 of Hevea brasiliensis. NCBI lineage: Eukaryota > Viridiplantae > Streptophyta > Magnoliopsida > Malpighiales > Euphorbiaceae > Hevea > Hevea brasiliensis. The sequence goes on from NC_079501.1 coordinate 72,108,401, forward strand.
TTATTAAAGATTATGCAGCGATGATGATGATGCGGAGAATGCGGGGGATCCCCAAGAGCTGAAAGTAATTGGGGATGTGGATGTGGGCTTGGAGATGTGGGCCCAAAGTAACCCTCTTTTATATGTTGTAGCCGAAAGCAACTCTGCGGTAATCCTATTTAAGTTCCTAAATCGTTTGATTAAAGTCCTGCCCCACAGCCCAACATATTTCTTAATTGGTATCTTAATTTATTGGCAATATTGGAGCAGTATCAAAATTTAAATTCATCCATATCAGTCTTTTTTAGGGAATCAATATCAAGTATTTACAATTTTTAATTAAATAATAATAATAATAATATTATTATTATTATTTTAAAATTATTTTTTAATTTTTTTATCACATCAAACTGATTAACAAAAATATTATGCCTCTTAAATACTTAAAAAAATTATTTTTTAGTATCTGCTTGATATTTCAATTAGAGTTATTATTTCAGAAAAAATATTTTTTTATATATATTAATTATTATTTAAAATTAAATTTGATATAACTTAATTATAAGTTAATAAAATAATAATATAAATTTTCAACAATATTTAAAATATTTTTTTTTCTGAAAATATTCTTTTTAAACTTTGAATTCCAATGCCAAACGAGATTGCCAGAAATGAAACTTGATAATTTTTTGGGTATGAATATAAAAATGTGTTTTCCACTGTTACAATTTTTGGGTCCTATAATATAACTTCTGATGACAAATTTCAAGGAAGAAGGTGGAGGCAGAATGATTTTTACCTTTTTTCGAAAGACTAATGATGATCAATCATAGCATTATTTATCCAAAATATTAAGAAATCCTCGCCATAGATTGATATTCATGTAGCTTTCATTATTCCAACAACCGCACCTCAGCAATATAGCATTGGTTGCTGAAATGTGGGTCAGTTAGTTGTGCCAAACAAGAGTAAGTATGGTCCTATTATGATACCCAGGACCATAAATGAAAGGTCTGGGTCGGTCTGGGTTGGTGAGAATAAACAACACCATCCTTTTAATTTATTAATTTCAAATATCATGTGAATCAGAATGTGGGATATTTATAAATTTGAAAGGAATATAAAGAATAAAGCATTCTGTGCATAGTATGAAAATTGTACATCTCAAAATGCAAACCTTAACTGTTGGATTAGTAGCTTACTGAGTCGTTTTATTTGATTTTTTTATGGATATTTTTTTTTATGAGCTCAATTTATGATTTGATTTGAAAAGTTTGTGGTGCAATTCCAATGAAATATTTTAAGAGATTTATGACAATAGCAAAGAGCACAAACTGATAAATTTGAGCACAATTGTGAGATTTTAAGTGAACTTACTCATTTTAGGATTTATAAAATTTTGTGCAATTGTAATTTTTTTTTTATCATTATTAATTAGTGATAAACTGTTAAAAATTAGGATTACTGTTAACCGTTAAAAATAAAATAACCATTAGTTAAAACTATACAATTAGAAATGTCAAATTAAAAATCTCAAGTTTAGTATTTTAGTCATAATTTTAAACTGTTCACTACACTTCAATCCAACTGTTGTGAGTCCAAACTCTAAAATCTAACTCTGGACTACTCTCCAAATAGACGATCGAGTATTATCTCCAGATTTAAAAGGTCAGAAATTCAATGTCTATTAATCCCTTCCCTCCAAAACCTTCCAATGTACCGAAAGAAAAAACAAATGTTATTAAGGTAGTATTTAGTATAAATGAATTCTATAAAATTTTGTGGAATTCATTTATAAATCTAATATTTAAATGTTTGATTTAAATGAAAATTTATTTAGAATTCTTAATAATCAATTCCTTGAAATTTATTATAATTAAATCAAATTCCATCAAAATAGATAAAATTTACAAATGAATTCTAAATTTAAAATTATATATATTTCAAGTGACAAAATTATCCTCTTATTATATATTATTTTATTTTATTTTATTTATTCTAAACATAAAATTTATTTCATTTGAAATGAATTTTATATTTAATATAAAATATATCAAATAAAGAAATTTATTTTTAAATAAATTCTATTATGGAATTCATTTACAAATGAAATGAATTTTATTATAAAATTGAACCAAAGAAGATCTAATTTGCTACCCTCCGTAGAATTTGGACAAAAATTAAAAAGGTTTGGTAAAAGCTGCAGTAAGGTTAATTTCCAAAACAGAAAAAAGAGTTAGAATATTGAACTGTAATATTAGTATGTTTTATGTGTCTCAGCATCAAGGAGGTACCAAGCAGCAGAATGGTTAAGGAAGATGGACCAAGGTGCATCAGCAACTCTTCCCAAAGATCCCTCTGAGGAAGAGTTCTGCCTTGCACTAAGAAATGGTCTCATTCTCTGCAATGTTCTCAACAAAGTCAATCCTGGTGCTGTACTCAAGGTATCACGAAGTTTTAACTCCGCACTTTTAGTAAACTTGCATTTTGGATCTCTAACAAGTCATGCATTAATTGTATAGGTATGAATCAACAAATTTTCCATTTATTTTGAGACTGGTTTCTGTATAGGTGGTGGAAAATCCAATAATTGCAGTGCAGTCAGCTGAAGGAGCAGCACAGTCTGCAATTCAGTATTTTGAAAACATGAGAAATTTTTTGGTGGCTGTTAAAGACATGAAGCTTTTGACTTTTGAAGCATCAGATTTGGAGAAGGTTACTAAATGCTTTTATGTTCACTTGAAGTTACTAATTATGCAATAGTTTTTCACAAGGGTAATTCAAGTATTATACTTGTGTGTGTTCGTGCGTATACATTTATATATTAACACAGTATTTCTAGATGTTTGACATGTTTGATTTTTGCATTAAGGAAATGGAAGATGATAAAATTTCTAAACTGTTTCATGTTCCACATTTGTATTTTGGGGACTGAAAATTATGCACAGCTTTTGAATTTCACTTCAACATATTTCCATACATAAATCAATGTATCTACATATGCAACACAAATGTTGCATAGTTTTATGTTGTCTATGTGACATTTAAAAGTGGTGGAATTCTATCTCCTACTTTGTTTCTTCACATTGATTCAAAATTTTCTTTGTGGTTGTTATGATTAGCTTTTGTCATACGATATGTCTCCTTTAATTAAATCGTTCCTTGATTTCAAAACTTGGATACACAGGGAGGCTCATCAAGCAAGGTTGTAGATTGTATTTTATGTTTGAAAGGATATTATGAGTGGAAGCAGGCAGGGGGAATTGGGGTATGGAGATATGGGGGGCTTGTGAAGATTGTATCCTTTCCAAAGGAGTCTCCATTGTCCTTGGTTGGCAGCGAAAGTGCTGATGAGTCAGTTGATGAATCTGAATCATCACAATATGAACAACTATTAGATTTTCTCCATCTTTCTAATGAAGTTTCAATCGAAGAATCGAAAACTGCCAATGCTTTGGCGTTTCTTTTTGATCACTTTGGACTTGGTCTCCTACAAGCTTACCTTAGAGAGAGTAATGGGATTGAAGAGCTGCCTTTGAATGCAATGGTAGGTAAGGCCCTTTCAAATTTGATTTGCATATATTCTGTTTATGCTAATTCACATATTCAAGGCAGAACAACTTTAAGTTATGCAGTGTAAGTTAGTTACATGCAGTGGGAGCATTGAATAAGGAATCTTAGATGATTATATGGTTGAAATTTCAGGTGATAGATGCTTTACTCAGTAAGGTAGTAAAAGATTTCTCAGCATTGCTTGTTTCTCAAGGCACACAGGTAATTCTTCAGAATATCCTTGTTTATTTTATACAGTGTGGGGTGAAGTGCTTCTACAAGCTCAGTGTATCATTAAGTCAAAAGTCCTGCACTTTCCTCAATGCATTGACGTAGTCTAATGCCCTTTTTACAACTACTTTCAGCTTGGCCTATTTCTGAAGAAAATACTGAAGGGTGATATTGGTTTCTTATCAAAGTCCGAATTTATAGAAGCCATTTCACAATATCTTAGACAAAGAACTAATTTGGTATCAAGTGATTTCTCCAAATTTTGTGTCTGTGGAGGAAAACGGGAAGCTGTTCGGCACACTGTTAGTCATTCTCTTGTTCAGACAGAGCAAATTGATCTTCATCAGAAACAGCTTGAGGTTTGAATAAAGCTAATTGAAACTGTACTTCCTTTTTTTTTTTTCTATTCAACAATGGTTTATTACCTTGTTTTCAAAGTTTAATTTTTAGTCCAATCAACTAATTAATTTAAGAGAAAAGCAAGTTTCATGATTTAATTACTGTTTTTAGGAAGTAAGAATGCATTACAAAGTGACAAAAAGAGAAGTTAAACATATGCAAGCAGACTGGAAAGAAGAACTCAGTAGGCTTGGTGAGAATGTTATACATTGTTTCATTTAGGATTTTTTATGGCCTAAAAAAACTACTTATATAACTTTTTTTTCCCCTCAGAGCACCATATCAAGGACCTTGAAGTTGCATCCACCTGTTACCACCAAGTTTTGGAGGAAAATCGTCAACTTTACAATCAAGTCCAAGACCTAAAAGGTAACTATTTTTGTATTCTATATTTACTTTTTAACTAGTGCATTTTGAGAAGCTAATAACATTTGTTTCTCAATAGGAACAATCAGGGTCTATTGTAGAGTAAGGCCCTTCTTATCAGGACAATCAAATGTACAGTCTACTGTAGATTATATTGGAGAAAATGGGAATATCATGATTGTCAATCCTCTTAAGCATGGCAAAGATGCAAGAAGGATATTTTCTTTCAACAAAGTGTTTGGAACAAGTGTGACACAAGGTATGATCTCTCTCTCTTAGTAGAAAATTCTTATTCAACGAAAAACTTCAGGTGACAACGTTCTTGAAAAATTAAAATAAAAAAGATTTTTCCATTTAGAGAATATTGCAGTGACTATCAGTCTTTCTTTTTCTAACTTTTTAATTATATTTTTGAGTTTGAGGCTATTATTTGAAGAAGGGCCTATGAGTTGGTTTCTAGAATGAAAATTATGGGATATATTTGTTTATCAACCAAGACAAATGAAATCTGTAGTCATATTTTATGTAATAGTTATTCTTTTTTAACTTTTTTCATGATTTTATATGGGTAATATATTTAATGACAAGTTAATAATGAATGATGCATATAAACTATGCCATAAGTATGTTTTGTAACCTCGTAAACTTCTGAGTTTGTGCATCAACTAGCTTTCTAAACAAGGATCACTTTCATTTTTTTTTTTTCATTTTTTTTGCAGAGCAAATCTATAATGATACTCAACCATTGATCAGATCTGTCCTAGATGGTTATAATGTTTGTATCTTCGCATATGGGCAAACTGGATCAGGGAAGACATATACAATGGTATACCAAAGATGTTGCTTCTTAGCAAGTAGTTCTTAGAGGCTTGTATTTTATTTCATAAACTTTATCATGATGAGCAACCCAACCACTTTTGTTGCTTAAATATTTGCAAAATCAAAAGTTAATAATAGCTTCTAATCAATTTTTATAACTTTTGCAATTTCTTATTTTAATTTTTGCTAGAGCGGTCCTGATTTGACCACTGAGGAAACATGGGGTGTGAACTACAGAGCTCTTCGTGACTTGTTTCAGATTGCAAAGACAAGAGCAGATATGATAAATTATGAAGTTGGAGTTCAAATGATTGAAATATACAATGAACAAGTGAGAGACCTATTAGTTAGTGATGGATCAAACCGTAGATATCCTTTGAAAATTAACTTTTTATAACGTATTTATCCTGACAAAATTATGGTTACATTCAGCTGAGAGGAGTTGATTTCCTTAATGACACTTACATTAGATATACGTAACAATTCCCAATTAAATGGACTTAATGTACCGGATGCAAGTTGGATTCCAGTTTCAAGTACTCGAGATGTTCTTGATGTCATGATTATTGGTCAGAGAAATCGTGCTGTTGGTGCAACTGCTCTAAATGAACGAAGCAGCCGTTCACATAGGTAGAACTTTTGTTTCTTGCAGTGATTATAATTTTTTACTATATTTATATTCTTTTTTCGAAGCAATTTTTAGTAATGATTATTGGTTAAAATGCAGTGTTTTGACAATTCATGTTCATGGAAAAGAGTTAGTTTCTGGATCCATCCTTAGGGGTTGCCTTCATTTAGTGGATTTGGCTGGAAGTGAAAGAGTAGATAAATCTGAAGCTGTAGGTGAGAGATTGAGAGAAGCTCAACATATTAATCGATCTCTGTCTGCACTTGGAGATGTGATATCCGCTCTTGCGCAGAAGAGTGCACATGTTCCCTATAGAAATAGCAAGCTTACACAAGTCTTACAAGATTCTTTAGGTACCCATCTAGTTATAAAATGAAAAAGTTTTTCCTCCCAAAGTTCTTTCTGTGTTCTTATCTTTTACTCTTACGTTTAGGTGGACAAGCTAAAACATTGATGTTTGTGCACATAAACCCTGAAGTTAATGCTATTGGGGAGACAATTAGCACTCTCAAATTTGCAGAGAGAGTTGCTTCTATTGAACTTGGGGCGGCTCGATCAAACAAAGAAACTGGCGAAATTCGAGAACTTAAAGAAGAGGTTATTTTTATTGGCTTGTGTTTATAATTTTGTTCTTAAATAAGTAGTAATGAAAATAATGTTTTATTATTTTTGTATAGATTTCATATCTTAAAGAGATGTTGGAAAGAAAGGAAGCTGAGCTAGAACAAATAAAAGGGGGAAATACTAGAACCACAGCAGAATCTCAAAGGGCTAGACCTGTTTCTCCATTCTATATGCCAAGATATGGTGCAAGTGCCAACTTAAAACCTGAAACATGCCAACGACCAAATGATGAAGTTAGAAGTTCTGAGGTAAATAGTAACACTTGTCTTGCAAAGGATTTTCATTGTGTTGTATTCTTTAAGTTTCACCGAGTATTTACTTTAGCAATTATTTGGCTTTGGATTTTAATTTCAGCCAAGAAGTAGTTCTTCGGGTAAGCAACGGAGGTCGAGATTTCCTTCAGCACTCACAGACAAGGAAACTGCAGGGCCAAAGATTGCTTCTGTAGTTGAAGAGAGTTTAGCAAGCTCTGCAAAGATGAGGTCACCATCTCCTCCTGTTAGGAGGTCAATCTCCACAGACAGAGGGGCTCTCATTAGGGGTAAGACCAAAGCTGAGACAGTTGACAATCAACCGGTCGCAAAAGTACCCTTTCCAGCGAGAGTACATGTCAATAAATCTGTTGCTGCAATGCCAGTAACCGCATCAACAGATAACAGCACAAAGGTTTCATACACAAATCCACAAGAAGCAGCAAAGCAGAATAACATCTCCGAAGCATTGTTTAACATCCAAAAAATTAGCTCCAGGAAAGTATTCCCAGAACATGAAGAGGAGCAGTTTAGGCAAGCTCTTAATATAAGACAAGGTGGCATTAGAAAAAACAAACTTGAAAGTAAGGTTAAGGCAAAACATCAACTACCTGCAAATTTTCAGAAGTCTGATATGCATTCTGATATGGATGCTATTGAAAAGAAAGAGGAGCCAAGAAAGAGTGACTTTTCAGAGCCAGAAAATGATCATTTGCTTCCTGGGTCTCCAATACTGGGTGCTCTGAAGTTAAAGAAGCTTCAAAAGAGCTTCTCAAGAAACTCTCAAAATCTTGAACTAAGGTATGGTTAAAATCTTCCTTCTTTTAAAGCCAATTAATGGACCGTAGTTTGCATATTTAACTTATAATGTACTTGTTCCAATGGTACATATGCAGAGGAGTTGTGCATGCCGTGGAACCATTATTGGCAGGGAAACCTGAAAACAAGCTTCCAAATAATGCAATTCGTAATCCCAAGGAAGCTGGCAACACATCGACTCCTGAATTCAGGAGGAGTCGATCTACTCCTCGTGGAAAATTTTTTGTTCTACCTTGAGAATTGATAGTTATAAATATACAAGCCATTGATATATTAAAATTTTGTATAGTGACTGTTCTTGTTTGATTTCTGGTTGCAAAACTTCTTCAGAGTTTTGAGGATGTTACTCGAGGTGAGTGCCCTTCTATGTTACACTATAAGGGCAATTTTATTGTGATATCATATGTGTGTTTAATTTATCTGTATTTCCTATAGAGCAAACCAGTTACACAGGATACTGACATTTTGTTTCCATATTGGGTCTATGAATCTATAGTAATTATTATGTGCAGCCGTCATTTTATGAACATTTGAATATGAGGATTGTTTCAGTATCTTATGAAATCTAAAATTTTCAGTTTATGTATTGCCTAGATTGCTTGCGTCAATCTTTTTCTATGTATTTGCCTAAACTTGGTCCATGTTGATCCAATACACAAAATATATAATGAGACTTACATGTAAAATAAGTGGGACTCATTTATGTCTTAGGTCTAAATAAGTTTTTGCCGCAAGTCTACCAGGGCATTTTCTTTGCCACCTCATAGCATCAGATAGTCTACACGGTTTTATTTTCCTTCTGTGTGAACTCTTTAGCAACCATATATACTTCAAAAAAAAAATTCTATAATTTCCTATAAAAAACAGAAAATTCTTGTTACAACAAACAGAGAGAATTAATTTTTTTAATATTAATATCTGTTCAAAGAGCTTTGCTATTCTAGTCTGAAAATCAATTTGTTAATTAATCCTATGGAAACAATGAAATTTGAAATATCATACTAATAATTTAATAACTAAAAATAAAGTACCCATATGGAAGCAAAAAGTAACATAAAATCACCTCAACTATGCATGGGTAATTATTTGTCGTTAAGCAACCATTTCAAGAAGATTTGCGAAAATCTTGCACTGATTAAAGATGGTTTTTCAATTTCAAAGACAAGCATGGGGTGGTTCCATAGCTTCCAAATTTAGCCATCAAACCAGCCTGGCTTTTAACTTAAAATTGATGACAGCAACTGCATGTAGTTAATTAATTTAGAAATACAAGAAAACTTCTGTTTCGTAAACCTCTTTGACAACCAAAGCTTAGTTGCATAGCCTTCCTCAAATTTAATTTTCATGTCAATTTCTACAATACCATTTCTTGGTGTTAGATTCCAGTGAATTTCAAATCTGGGATTTGCTTCTCGCACAGAATATATCTATTTTCATGCCTGCAAATTCAATAACGCCAGTCTTCTTTTTTCCTTCCAATCTGCAGATTCTGTACATTCAAATCAACTTGTGACATTGTTCAAGAAACACCCTTTTAGGCCAAGGGATCAGATAAATCTTGTTAGCTTTTCCATGTAGATTTACAATATCATAATCATTAGATTAGATTGAAATGTCATGACGGTCTTGACATCCCAGACCAGATTTGTTTGAATAAGAGATTCTGAAGAGGAAAAAGAAAAAAGTCTTCCTCGGTGTTTTGGCCCTGAAAATTTAACCTGATTAATAAGGTAAGGAGAGGCCAACCCTTTTGAGGTTAGCACCTGAAAATGCCAAATCATCTTTCAGGAGCTGAACCATTTCAGGTTGCAAGATCGTCGTCACCGTCATTAGAGAAAGAAACCGAGGATCAACAAACAAATAAGGTTCCCCAAAGCTGTGTCACCCTCATCTACAAAGCCAATGTAGCAGAATCGTCTCGCTATGTAACAGTAACATGGAACAAAAACCTTATCAACTATTCCCTTACAATTGGCGTGGAAAACCCTTCCAATGAAGATCCTTACACTTGCAAGATTGACTTAAAAACTTGGCAGTTTTGGGGCAGAAAGGGTATAAAATCCTTCCAAGTTGATGGAAAACGAGTAGAAGTTTACTGGGATTTTCGACACGCAAAATTTTCGAGCAACCCCGAGCCTTCCTCGGATTATTATGTGGCTCTAGTTTATGATGAAGAGGTGGTTCTCATACTAGGTGATTTAAAGAAAGATGCTTATAAAAGAACCAAGAAAAGACCATCCTTGATAGAACCTATATTGTTGTGCAAGAAAGAAAATGTTTATGGGAAGAAAATATTTTTTAGCAAAGCAATGCTACACAATGAGAAGAAAGAGCACGACATTGTCATTGAAATGTCATCAGGGCTTGGTGATCCTGAGCTGTGGATTAGCATCGACAGCTTCGAGGTGATTCACATAATGAATTTGCATTGGAGATTTAGAGGAAATGAGAAAGTGACTATGATGAACGATGTGGTGGTAGAGATTTTCTGGGATGTCCATGATTGGTTGTTTAATAGCTCTGCATCTCCAGGCGCAGGCAATGGGCTGTTCATTTTCAAGCCTGGATTCCCTAACTCTGATACCAATCGAGAAGAAGACGCTGGTAATGGTCTCAGGTATGATTCACCACTAGAGAGGACACCTACCTCAGGGTTTTTCCATGTCATATACGCTTGGAAAATTGAGTAAGGAAATGTTGGAAATTAATTAGTGTATGCGATTCATTTACCTGATGATATATATACATTCGTTTCATGATCATTGTAAGTAGGAACACAGGTCTAATAACATTATATTTTTGTCTTTTCTGACACGTCCAGTAAAATTGAGAAGAGATATAAAGAGGCAAATTTTGAACTCAGGCACATGATGTTTTTGAAAAAATCATTGCCCCGAAACAGTAATTTCCATGGCCTGATTAGCCAAAAAAAAAAAAATAATAATAAAATCTTTTCGTGACAATCTAATTCAAACTATGCCTGAGCATCAAATAGTGATCTTATTTGGTGCTTGATAAGGGAGAGATTGTGTGACAAACTATTTGATTTTATCAAAAGCTTAGAATTTTGATATAAATATCAAAAATGAAGTTTGGAAAGAGTTGATGATATCAAAATGAGGTAAATAATATGTTAAAAAAATTGAATAAAACTATAACAAATTTTCAAAATTTTGGACAAAATATTTACGAAATTTGAAAATTTGACTAATTATATCAAAATTTAAATATTTGGATTAGATTGTAAGAATACGAAGAGATTTGGATTATTTTTGTGATTAGGCCAATATATATATATATATATATATATATATATATATATATATATATATATATAAGCAAAAAGAAGTTTATTAAAAAGGTAAAGACATGAGTTAGGAAAACCAGCAGAAGTAAACTCTGAAAAAGCTTGTAGTTGGTAAATTGGCCCTGGCGTGGAATTTCAGTGCTACAACCTTTAAAGCCATCCTTCGCAAATCATGGATGAAGGCACTATCTACTGCTCCAACCAATCCATACTTTTGACCCAAAACCACATAGAAACCATAAACATCGACCATTTAAACCTTATTGAATTTAGCAACATGCCTTTTCTAGAAGTAATGACTGCACCTTTAACCTCCCCCCCTCTTTGAAGACAAAGTAACCAACGCAGATAGTAACCCAAAAGCCACCACTCTCTCAACCAAAATCACTTCCCTACCATCCAGTATCGCTGAACAGAGTAACAATACTACTCTATTACAACAAACCAGTGGTTTTCCATCTACCGCTACTAGAAAAGGCAAGTTACTTGTCTCAAAGGGCAATCAAATAGAGACTAACCTTTTACGTGTAACCTCGAGCCAAGTGCCTAAAGAGTCATTCACTGTGATCAAACCAAAGGAGTTGTTCCCTTCACTCACAATTCTGAAGCTTTTCATCCAGTACATCACTTCAATTGGTAAGCCTATTAATAGTATGCCCTAAAGTATAACTTATAATTTGTATCTTGTAAATATTAATTTCTTTTTAATGGCATATATATTTTCTTTTAATTTAAATTATTTAAATTTAATTGAAAATATCATTTAACAGCTTATTAGATATTTCATTCTTAAGATGTTAAAATATGAGTGACGGAATAATATAGTACAAGTGTTATAAATTTTAGATCACAGTCAAGGATACCTCATTGGGTATTATTTATTCGTATAGACTGTCACCTATGTTTGTTTCCATGGATTAGTATGAGGTATTAATAAGATGAAATGGTGAGTCTCATGCTATATAACAAATATGGTAGGCACTTATGAGATAAGTAGGCTAAACCAGTGACATTAAGATGATGTGCACATAGAGTTTACTCTTGTCAATACATGATCATCTAGGTCATAATAGTGCATATAATCTCTTAACCTGAGATAACACAATTATCTTGTATATAAGTGATTTGAGTTTGATACCGCTTACATGCTTGTACAAGGTATGAGTATATAGACGTGTGCTGGCTCCAACTAGTTATATAAGGGGATAGGTGTTTAGTCAAAATGGAATTCGTTGCCTAAGTAAATAGGGATGAAATCCTATGTTTATCTCAATTGTTTTTGATAAATAAAGTTCCTAACCAGGATAGATAGACTTATGCAGAAAAGAGTTTCTAATTGAGCAGTCTTGTTAATCAAGAATTGAAATTAACATGAGGACATATGATTCTAAGCAATTAGGGTTTGACATAAACTATGACCCTAGCTAAAATTGAGATTATGTAACATAGAGATTTTAGTGCATGGTATGTATGATCAAGGTTCATGAGTTAAGTATAAATTAATTCATCACTAGTTGAGTAGTCATTGTATACTATACTAGGTTTTAACCATGATTTATGAGAACTAAGAGTGGTAAGAGAATTTCACTGTAAGTATGAAATAGTTCTAATAACATTAGAGAGTTAATATTATTCTCATTGCCAATTAGTAATGAACCTAGAAAGTTACACACAATAAGGATAACATGATCAAAGCTTAATTAATTTGATTAATTAATTAAATAGTTTAATTAATTAATTAAATTCATATTTTGTTTTTAGTTTGCAATAAGATTGCAAAGTCTCTAGCATAACTTGAAATATTAACTATGCTAGGTTTCAACCATGATTTATGAGAACTAAGAGTGGTAAGGGAATTTCACTCTAAGTATGAAATAGTTTCAATTGTTAGTAGTATGCTCTATAGCATATCATTTAGTATGTATCTTGTAAATATTTTATTAATAAAAGGCATGTTCACTTTTCTGTTTACATAATATATTTATGTGTGATAGAAAATGTCCATTGATATTTTGTTAGAAATTCTATTCTTAAGTTGTTAAGAATATGAGTGACAGTATTTCTAGCACAAAGTATCATAAATTGGTTCACAATTGAGGATACTTCACAATAAGGACATGACTTATCCAGAAAGATAATAATCATGTTTATTCCCAAGTTATTTATATTAGATGTAAATAAGATGGAATGGTGAGTCTCATGCCATATAACAAACAAAATAGGTACTTATGCATGATAAGTAGGCCGAACCAGTGACATTTATGATAAGTACATGGAGTTTACTCTTGTCAATGCAGTGTCATAAATCATATCAGTGCATATAATCTTTAAACCTAAGATAGTACAGTTATCTTGTATATAGGTGGTTTGAGTTTGATACTGCTTTCATACTTGTACTGTGTATGGGTATATGGGCATGTGTTGGCTCCTACTAGTTATGTATGGAGATAGGTGTTGGTCAAGATAGAATCTGTTACCCTAAGTAAATAGGGATAAAATCCTATGTTAATTTAATTGTTCTTGATATTTCAAGTTCCTGGCCAGGACAGATAAATTTAATCAGAAAAGAGTTTCTAATGAGAAAATCTTTTTAATCAAGAATTGGAATTAAAAGAGAACATAATATTCATAGCAAATAGAGTTTGACATAAACCATGACTAAAAGCTCGAATTGGGATTTTGTAATAGAGAGATTCTAGTGCATGGTAACATATGATTAAAGGTTCATTTAAGGTATTCCTTATTACTAATTGGGTGGCCATGGCATGCTATGCTAAGTGTTAACCATGGTCAATGAGATGCATAAAATGATTTAGAGAAATCATTTATGGTAAGAAAGAGTTCTGATGATATTAAGAGTTAATATCATATGTCATTGCCAATTAGTGATGAGCCTAGTGAGTCACACACATACACAAGTAATCACCAAGTTAAATGTGATTTAATTAATTAGTTAAAGAGTTTAATTGATTAATTAAATAGGTTTGGTTTGCAATTAGATTGCAAAGTCCCTAGCATGACTTGAAACCAAATTTAGGTTATTGGATGTATAGTATAAGTTAATTTTATATTTAAAGTGTTTAAATATGAATTTAATTATGAGAAATTAATTAATAGAGATTAATTAATTAATTTATATTTGATATAAATTGATTAAAAGAAGAGAAATAATTATTTTGGGTTAAGAACTCAAAATTACAACACAAGAGTAATTTGATCATTTCACAGGGTGACATGTGGCACCATGAGATGGTGATACATGGTACCATATAAGCTTGCCATTTGTCTTCCAATCATGTAAGATGATCAAAGTCAAGATTAAACCTAGCTTTGATACTTGGCTTAATGTGATTAGGTCAATTAAAATTAAGGTGCAATCAGAAAATGACATGTGGCAAGGATTTTAAGTGATGACCTAATTATATAATGTGGTGTTATGAAAGAATGAAAGAACATTCTGATTTTATCAAAGACGTGTCGCCACCCTTGAAGTCTTCTTCCTCTCTTATTCTTCATCTCTCATCAATTCAAAGAGAATTGTCCATATTCTCTTGAATTAAAATTGCTAGAAATTATTTCTAGTGTCCAACATACATCTACAACCTCCCTAAAGGCAAATCCCTATTTTCTAATTGGTTGGTAAGGCTTTAGAAGCTGTTCAAGGGGCTGCCATTGGTGATCTTGGTGTGGACAAGCTAGAGGGACAATATCTGGGGTCCTAGGTGCTTCACAAAGGTACCAAACACATCTACAGTGCATCAAAAGGTTAGCGCACATGTTCTTGAATTAATCTAGGGTTCTAATAAATTAATTTGTTAATTCTAAAATCTTAAATGGTAAATGTAGATCCTAATACATATTAAAAGAGTTTTAATATACAATTGAACATTGAAATCAATAGGTAAATAATGAATCTTGCATGATGCATGAGACCCTAGAAGAAAATTTTTGAATTCAATGTTCTAATCTAATAATTTTCATGCTTCCGCTCCTTCAATTGGTATTAGAGCCTCTATATTTACCATTTAGATTGTTTAATATCTGATTTAATTATGTGATTTGATCAAAAGTTGATTGAATCATTGCTGGTTGCAAAGAATAGGTGGAGGCATGATGATGAGCACCATTGGTGTGCATGGTTTGGTTCATTCAACCATACGCATGGATTTTGGGCTTGAATGTGGGCTTGTTTTCAAGGCCCATAATTAGGCCCATGACTAATTAAAATGTTTAATTAGGAGTTTTAATCACATAATTAAATTTTGATTCAAATTTGAATTTTTAAATTTGTTTGAATGTGATTCAAATCTGAATTTTTAAATTTGTTTGAATGTGATTCAAATTTGAATTTTTAAATTTATTTGAATGTGATTCAAATCTGAATTTTTAAATTGAATATGAGATATTCAATTTAAATTTAGTGTATATGTTTTATTTAATTGTTAAATGGTGATATGCATGATGGATGATCATGGACAATAAAAGACCAATGTGATTGGATTTATTTCTTTTATGTTTCTTTGGGTTGTAAATTAATTAATTTATTTTAGTGGCATGTATTATAAAGATTGTAATATTTTTGGGTTGTAATTTCATTTTTTTGGTTCTTGTAAATTCGCCTTAGTATGCCAATGATTACTATGTAATTGGATTGCAAGAAGATCAAGGAGGTCAAGAGCATTGGTGGGACCAGTGGGAGAAATTCTAGATCAAGTGTTGATTATGTACTCCTTTAGCAACTCTTGTAATATGAATGAATGAAATGCACCTAGAAATGCCCTGATTCAATTCTTGGTGGCTCAGAATTGAATCCCTTAGAAAGTCCATGATCATACCATATTTATATGTTTATCCATGAATGCATGAGATGTATGGGAATGTATGCAAGTATATGATATATGCATGCTAATTGAATAATATGCAAAGTGAGACCATAATAGTAATTAGGGTAACCACAAAATCTTCTAAACAAATGATTCAGTTGGAAATGGTATAATTAAAGGTAATTATATCATGGGCTCTCCATTGAGGCAATTATTTTAAGAAATTTTAAATACTTGCATATGATGCAATTAATTTAAGAGATTTTCTTAAGAATAATTATTAAGCATGAGATGTTGTAAATATTTAAATGGTTTGGTGGCCAATAATGGATGTGCCTGAGGACATTAAAATTATTTGCATGTTTACTGGCTCAATGGGATCAACGTAACTAATGCAAGATAAGTCAATAATAGATATGCCTGAGAATTTGAGCATTAGGGGCTAGGTAAAGGATTGAACCTCACATGAGATGTAATGGGTAAGGAGTTGCTCACTTGTAGTTTATTGTAATTCCAATAATGGATGTGCCTGAGGATGATCAATAAGATTATAAGAATTCAATCACCCACTAGAAATCCATCCAACTAGGATTTCCGTTTTCTACTTTGGAATTGTGGGATTTGCTAAGTTAGTGGGAGGACCAATTTCATTAAAAGACCATAATCATTTTGGTTAAATACATGATACATTTACTAATTAATCTGGTTATTTTCTGTAGTTAATTTTCTGATAATAATGAGCACACCATAACCACCACCATCCAATATCCTTGCGAGCATACTTGATCACAATAGGTTGACAGGACCTAATCTTTCTGATTGGCTAAGAAATTTGAAACTTGTCCTGAACCTTGAACATATATGATATGTTCTAGACTTACAGGTTCCTGGTCCCTTACCTCCAGAGGCCACTCAAGAGGAACATGAAACTTTGGACAAGTGAAAGGAGCATGATATGAGAGCTAAGTGTTACATGCTTGCTTCTATGAGTAATGAGTTACAAAAACAACATGAGAACATGCAATATGCAAGTGAGATCCTCTTTCACCTACAAGAGTTGTATGGTGAACATAGTAGGAATGTCGGGTATGAGATATCTAGGCAGCTATTTCGCATGAGGATGTCTGAGGGACAAAATATTAGGAATCATGTCCACAAGATGATTCGGCTTATTGAGCAGCTGGAACATCTTGACTTTAATATGGATTTCCAACTGTAGACGGATTTGATCCTTCAGTTCCTTCCTGAGTCATTTGGGAATTTTGTGACAAATTTTCATATGACTAAACAGGAATACACATTGGCTGGTCTACTTAACATGCTGGTTATTGCCCAAAAGAATATGCCGGGCAATAAAGGAAAAGAGATAGCTTTAATTGCATCTTCTTCTGCTGGAAAGTCCAATAAGAAGAAGGGCAATAAGAAAAAGAAACTTCAAATTCCTGGTCTTTCTAAGAAGATAGCTAAACAAAAAGGGAAGACTAAAGCTGATGGAGGTAAAGGAAAGTGTTTCCACTGCCAGAAAAATGGGCACTAGAAATGGAACTGCCCAGAGTATCTTGCTTCTCTGATGGACAAGAAGGATACACCTTCAGAAGTTATGTCTATTTAGATGTTGATGATCCTCATAGTTCATCTACAGCTTGGGTTTTAGATACTGGTGCCAGTTCTCACATTTCTTATGATATGCAGGAACTAGTAAACAGTAGCAGCTTGCGTTCTTGAGATGTTCGACTCTGGATTGGCGATGGCTCAACTGTTGAAGCTTTAGCCATAGGATCTAAATCTTTTTATATGTCTGGACATGTTTTGTGTTTGAATAATATTTTATATGTACCTGATGCTTTTAAAAACATCATTTCTATATCTAGTTTGACTAGAAATGGCTATGAATTTCAGTTCACAGATGATGTTTGTAATATTTATTTTGAAAATAAATATGTTGGCTCGAGTTATATGCATGATGGTCTTTATTATTTGGATAATAATGACAAACACAAATTGAATGCAAGTGATCTAAATGAATGTAATGCCATGGTGAAAATTAACTCAAGTTCAAAATATATTTGGCACTTAAGATTAGGTCATGTTGCAGAAGATAGGATTGCAAAACTGGAGAAAATGGGGATTCTATCCTCATTGGGTTCTGAACCTACTCCAACTTGTGAATCCTGCCTTCAGGGCAAAATGACTAGATCACCCTTTGTTGAACAAGAGCTAAGAGCTGAAAATATTTTGGAGCTGATACATAGTGATGTCTGTGGTCCATTTAAAGAAATGACTAGAGGCGGTTTTCATTATTTTATTACCTTTACTAATGATAAATCAAGGTTTGGGTATTTGTATTTGATAAAATACAAACATAAATCCTTTGAAAAGTTCAAAGAATTTCAATCTGAAGTAGAAAATCAAACAGGAAAAAGTATTAAAGCTCTTCAATCAGATCGTGGAGGTGAATATTTGAGTACTGAATTTGATGAATACTTGAAAGAGCATGGCATTGTTTCACAGCTGACTCCTTCAGGAACACTACAGCTAAACGGTGTATCTGAAAGGAGAAATCGTACCCTATTAGATATGGTACATAGTATGATGAGCTATACTGATATGCCAATCTCCTTTTGGGGATTTGCATTAGAATCAGCTTTGCATATTCTGAATAGGATTCCATCAAAATCAGTAGCTTCCACACCTTATGAGATATGGCATGGAAGAAAACCAAGTCTTATGCATGTTAAGATTTGGGGTTGTTCAGCTTATATCAAAAAGCTGAACACTGATAAATTGGAAACCAGATCAGAAAAGGGTCAATTTGTTGGATATGAGAGTTTTGGATATTATTTTTATTTGCCTACATCACAAAATGTTGTGGTAAGTAGAGATGCCACATTTCTTAAACAACAGTTTATTCAAGAAGGAGGCAAAGAAAGGCAAATAGAGTTAGAATTAGAGAATTCTGACCAACTAACAGATCATGTAACATCCTCACTTTAGCTAGTCCGTACAGTTTACTGTTCAGGCGACCAATGTCAGTCTGGGCAGCTAAAATATTTGAAATTATAAATAGACTAGAGTGAGGAGTTATAAATAAACAGAATAATGCTCATAAAAATCAAGGAAAATTTTTAGAAACCAAATACATTAAGGTTAAACGAGCTGAAACCCCAGAGATGAGTAACCCGAAAAGGAAGTGACGGTGAAGGCCGTTAGTAACCCTAGACCCGGGGAAAATTTATAAAATAATTTTTGAGACTCTAGAGAAGGGTCATTGAGGTTCTTATGGCATTAGAATGCCAAGAAAATACTTAGAAAAAATTTTCAATCGGTACAGATAATTTTGGCTCGTTAAGCCAAACGGAGGGCATTTTGGTCATTTCATCTTCAGAGATGATTTTTGACCACCTTGTCCATTTATGTAAGTGAATTATATGAGATAAAATATGAAAAAACATTGATGAAAAATTAATTAAAAATGAATAGCAAAGGAAAGAAAAGAAAATGAAAATAAATTAGATTTATTACCTAATCCTTAAGTAAGCATGAGGTCATTAAAATCTTTGGCCAATCAAAATTCAAGAAATACAATTATAACACATTAAAAATAAAGAAAAGAGGGAAAAAATTTGGAACAAACCAGCAGCCTCTCCCTTCTTCAAAAAACGTCCCAAAGCTCTCCCCCACTCCTTCATAGCCAAGCTCACCAAAAGCTTGCTTTCCCTAGTTTTCTTCCAACAAAAACCCTAGGTGTTAACACAAAAGCTTGCTCTTTCATCTTGGTGAATCTTTTGGGGGCAAAAAGAAGTGTTAAAGAAGAGTTCTTACAAGTTTGAGATTAGCTCCATTAAAGGTTAGTGACTTAAACTTGTTTTTCTCTTTAAATTCATGTTGAAGGAGTATGATTGAGTGCAAAATTACAAAGAAATTTAACAAATAACATGTGTATGCCCATCCCAAATTTTTGGCAGCCTTGGATGTGGTAAGGTTTTGAGGATTTCATGGAACTAGAAATGGTAGTATGGCTACCTTAACATTAGTCTCTTAACTGAAATGGTGAAATGCAAGTTAAATGCATAATTTGAGATGTTAGGGTTAGGGTTTGGGTATGAAATGGAGACTTTGACCATGTAATGGTGAAAGTAAGTTTTAATGGTCAATTAGTAACCATTTAGTTATGTGTAAACAAGAAATGAAGTGGTTTGTGTAGTGGGAATTGAGGTTAGTGTGGCTGCCCTTGGTGACTTGCACGACTGGGCATGAGTCCAGTAGGTTTGGGCAGTAATAATTGGAGTTGTAGAGGTTCAATTGGTACAAGGCCAATTGGACATGAAACTAGACACATAATAGCACAACTTTGGTGAAGAAACTATGCCCAGAAAATGAAACCAAGTTGACCTAAAGATTGCCCTAATTCTAGTGACCTGCATTCTGCTTGGGCAAAATGACCAAATGAATAGTATTTAGTCATTTGTCCATAACTTAGTGTAGAAAGATCTAATTGACCTGAAATTTTACCAGAAATAAGATGAGATATAGACCTACAACTTTCATGAAGAAGCCTAACTCAAATTATGACAATAACATATTCAAAAAGTGACCTGCAGCCACTGCTCAAAATACTGTGGATTTAGTCAGTCCAGAAAATCTAGAAAATTTGTAATCTGGCCAGTTATGGTTTTTGGGCTATAACTTGAGTTACAAAACTCCAAATGGAGAGATTCAAAAAAAGAAATGTAACTAGACAAAATAAGGAACAACTTTCATGTTGACCACTTTGCCAAATTCCCACAGCAAAAATGACTAATAGAACAGTAAACATAAAGCTTGAAATCTGAAAATTTTGAACAATTAACATTAAGCTTAGAAATGGTATTGGCAACCAATACCAACAATTTAAGAATGCAAAATGTAGTATGTTGGAAGTATTAAAACCAATGTACCTATTGTCCATGTAAAAGTCAATATTTTTGTTGACTAATGAATTGAATAGTAATACCTAAACTTGAATTTCAAGAATTTTATAATTTAAGAGTGTAACATGCCCTAGTATACTTAGCAAGATTGGTTTGGATAGGTTAGCATACCAATAGGGTTCTGTTAGCAGTATTGCATATGGCTTCATACCATTCTGTGTTTTATGGCCTCACGTGCCATTCTGTGACATAATAGCCTTTGGTTATGTTGATTAAGTTGTTATACTTGGGTTTTATCCCTGATAATTATTACAGCTTATTAGCTGTTCTGTTGCACACTGGGAGACACAATGTGACCGATGGTGTGATGGTCCGAGGTACTTAGTACCCAGTACCAGTTTACCCATTTATCCAGTCCAGTCAACTAGTAGGGGTTACTCGGGCAATGATAATAAATCTTACCAAATTTTAATCGAATAATACTGCAATAAATATCATAAATTAAGTCTACCAATGATGTAAACATACATTCTGTATAATTACTTTATTTTAGTTATTTATTTTATATTGTCACCACTAAGCAGAATTGCTTAGCACGTCGTTTTCGCTACACACAGGTACTGGAGACATAACTGGGGAGCCCAGCAAACATCAGACCGGGTGAACTTTTAGAGCTGCATACTGAGTCCAGAGTCACCTCACATCTGCAGTGCACTTGGTAGGACATTAGGACTTTGGGTGGCATTTTGTATTTTGCATTTTGTATTATTTTTGGATTGTAACTATAAACTCTTAAAATTATTTGATAATGTAAATATATGAAATTTCATGTTATTGAAATTTTCTGTATATTTTGTTGAAAAATTAAATGTTGAGAAATATTCATGAATGTGCTTTAAGTGATGATGTGAACAAAAATTCTGAAAATAGTGTTGAGACATTGAGATTGAGTTGGGACGTGTGTATAATGGAGTTCTGGGTTTGAAAATTTTATTGGAAGTGTCTTTTAAACAAGAACTGTTTTTTCAATTATTAGCTAGCACTCTGCTGGATTTTCTATAAAATTTACGAAAAATTCAGATTAATCAAAATTGTAAATAAATGAGTTAAAAAGGGTAAATTGTAATGGAAATATGATTTGGTGCTCCGGCACACTGTGTGGCATATCTTGCTCGGCTACACTGTAGACGGGTAAGGAGTGTCACATTTAGTGGTATCAGAGCATCGGTTTAGGCGTTTCTGGGCCTAGATAAAGTGCATACCATTGCATTGCATTTATAAGTGTTGAGGTGACATTGATGCAGATTTATTTGTTTTCTTATTTTGATTATGATATGGATCTTGCTTCTCAAAGAGCAGTTGATGAAGAGGTGGAGAGTCGTGCTCCACCAAGGGCTGAATCTGGGGGCAGGGAAGAATATGCTCCACCAGCAGCTGAGGCACCTGCCCAACCTCAGTTTGCATTATTTCAACAAATGACCGAGTTTTACCGACAAATGATGGGGGCAATTCCACCACCATAACCATAGTCACAACCTCCACCAGCACCACAGAAGTCCCATCTAGAGAAACTGTGAAAATAAGGGGCTGTGGATTTCTTTGGGAAGAAAGAGAATGATCCCATGACAGTGAAAAACTGGTTGGATAGAATAATCAGAGTGCTGAAACAGCTTAATTGCACCCCCGAGTAGAATCTGGAGGGTGCTGTGTCCCTATTTCAGGATGATGTGGTGGGACACAGTAACCAGTGAAGTGCAACCAGAACGGATGACCTGGGAATTCTTCCTCACAAAGTTTAGGAAGAAATATGTCAGTAAAGTACATTTAAAAGAGAGAAGAAGAGAATTTATTAGTCTGAGACAGAGGCAACTATCAGTGGTAGAGTATGAACGAGAATTCGTCAGACTAAGCCGGTATGGGAGGGAGATAGTCCCTACAGAGGCAGAGAGGTGCAGAAGGTTTGAAGAAGGGCTCAATGAAAATATCAAAGTCATGATAACAGCATTGGAGATCACAGATTTTGCCAAATTAGTAGATGTTGCATCGAAAGTAGAAAGGGTCCGAATAAATGAGCAAACTAGAAGGGAAAGACAGCAGAAGAATGGTCCAGGTCAATCCAGTTCATTTTCTGCTCCCAGTAAGAAGAGTAAGGGTTTTCCTGCTCAGGGTTCAGGACAACCACAAGGTCAGGGTCAGTCTCAGGGGCCTAGACTACAGTTTACACCTAGGAGAGGCTAGTCCACATCATCAGTGAGCAGCTCTCCAGGGACGGTGTTTAGGGGACCAGCCCTAGCATTTTTTTGCCTGTTCATACTGCCAGAAGTGGCACAAGGGGGACTGTTGGTGAGTGACTGGTGCATGCTTACGGTGTGGATCTATAGAACATCAGATAAAAAATTGTCCGAAAAGGACTACTACAGCTACCCCAACACAAACAGACAGACCTGCTCCTACACCACAAAGGGGTAGGAAGCCCGGTAAATCTGAGGTAGCTGGTCCATCATTGAGGCCTGTATCCGAGTCAGCTGAGAGGCCAGAGTACCTGCCAAGCCTATGCCATCAGAGCTCAGGAGGAGCAAGATGCCCTGGATGTCATCAGGGGTACATTTTCTCTTTACAAAACTTCTGTGCATGCATTGGTGGATCTAGGATCCACTCATTCATACATCTGCATCAAACTACTCGTAGAGAGGGGAGTTCCAGTAGAGGAGAGTGATCAAGAAATTCTGGTCATAAATCCACTAGGCCATAGTGTGGTAGTGAATAAGGTATATAAAGGTTGGCCATTGAGGATTCAAGGGTATGAATTTTCGACAGACCTAATAGAATTACCCTTTCATGAGTTTGATGTGATTTTGGAAATGGACTGGTTTTCACGTCATCAAGCAATAGTTGATTGCAAATTGAAGAGGATTTCTCTGAAAACTTCTGAGGGTAATGAGATTACTGTTGTAGATGAAAGAACAGATTTCCTGTCCAATGTTATCTCAGCCACAGTTGCAAAAAGATTGATGAGAAAAGACTGTGAAGCATATCTAGCACACGTGGTTGATACTAGGCAGACTAAACCGAACCTGTGTGATATACCCACAGTAAGAGGCTTTCTAGATGTATTTCCTGAAGAATTGCCTGGTTTACCACTAGAAAGGGAAGTTGAGTTTGCTATTGAGGTAATGCCGGGTACAGCACCAATTTCTATTGCTCCTTATAGGATGGCACCCACTGAATTAAGAGAGTTGAAAATTCAGTTACAAGAGTTGCTTGATAAGGGGTTCATATGCCCCAGTGTGTCACCGTGGGGAGCTCCGGTGCTGTTTGTGAAGAAGAAGGATGGAACTTTGAGATTGTGTATTGATTACCAACAGTTGAACAAAGTAACTGTGAAGAATAAATATCCATTGCTCAGAATTGACGATTTGTTTGATCAGTTGAAGGGAGCCAGTGTATTTTCGAAAATTGATCTCAGATCAGGGTATCATCAGTTGAGGGTAAAGGATGCAGATGTGTCAAAAACTGCATTCAGAACCCGGTATGGGAATTATGAATTTTTGGTGATGCCGTTTGGGTTAACAAATGCACCAGCAGCATTTATGGACCTTATGAACCGCATCTTCCATCCATATTTAGATCGATTTGTAGTGGTCTTTATTGATGATATTCTGGTGTATTCTAAGACCAGGGAAGGACATGATGAACATTTGAGGATTGTTCTGCGAACCCTGTGAGAAAAGAAGCTGTATGCTAAGCTATCCAAGTGTGACTTCTAGATGAGTGAAATCTCTTTCCTTGGACACATAGTATCAGTAGAGGGGATTAGAGTGGATCCCAAAAAGATAGAAGCAATGATGGAATGGAAGCCTCCCAGAAATACAACTGAGGTCAGAAGTTTCTTGGGGCTAGCTGGGTATTACAGAAGATTTGTGAAGGGGTTCTCTCTTATAGTTGCTCCAATGATCAAGTTATTGCACAAGAATATGAAATTTGGCTGGAGCAACAAGTGCCAAGCCAGTTTTGAGAGGCTAAAGGCTATGTTGATAGAAGCACCAGCGTTAACACAGCTAGTGTTGGGAAAAGACTTTGTGTCTACAGTGATGCCTCGCATAATGGGTTAGGGTGTGTATTGATGCAAGAGGGGAAATTGGTCGCCTATGCTTCCAGGTAGTTAAGGCCACAAGAACAGAACTACCCTACTCATGACTTGGAGTTAGCAGCAATTATCTTTGCACTGAAGATATGGAGGCATTATTTATATGGTGAAAAATGCTACATCTATACAGACCACAAGAGTCTAAAATATTTGCCAACCCAGAAGGGGCTCAATCTTAGATAGAGGCGATGGATTGAGTTCCTAAATGACTATGATTGTGTGATAAATTATCATCCTGGGAAGGAAAATGTAGTTGTTAATGCTTTGAGTAGGAAGTCCATCACAGCTTTAAGATCACTAAATGCTCGTCTGTCCTTAGCTCAAGATGGAGCTATTTTGGCTGAGTTACAAGTGAGGCCATACCTGCTACAGCAGATACAAGATGGGCAGAAGGTAGATGAAAAATTAATGGCTATTATGGGTAAAATTCCAGAGAGAAAGGAAATTAATTATGAGGTGAAAGCAGATGGGTGTCTGTACTATAGAGGAAGAGTATGTGTACCAGATGATGGGGAACTAAAGACTAGTATTCTAAAACAAGCACACACTAGTGTTGATGCTATGTACCCGAGAAGCATAAAAATGTATAATGATTTGAAGCCTCATTATTGGTGGCCTGGTATGAAGAAGGACATAGCTGACTATGTGACTAAGTGTTTGACATGTCAGCAAGTTAAAGCAGAACATCAAGTTCCATCAGGATTGCTACAGCCTATAAGCATACCTGAATGGAAATGGGACCGGGTCACTATGGATTTTGTTAGTGGTCTACCTCTCACCCAGAAGAAGCATGATGCAGTATGGGTGATAGTGGACAGATTGACAAAGTCAACACATTTTTTGCCAGTTAGGACTGACTATTCACTGGAGAAGCTAACAGAATTGTATATCAGTGAGATAGTTAGACTGCATGGAATCCCACTTTCCATCATATATGATCGAGACCCAAGGTTTATATCGAGATTCTGGAAAAAGTTACAAGAAGACTTGGGCACACAACTCTGCTTTAGCATGGCTTTTCATCCTCAGACGGATGGACAGTCAGAATGAGTAATCCAGGTAAACCTAAAAACTAATTGAATTTTCACAAATAATAAATTGAAATGATAGTAACAATGTGAATTATGTAATAGATCCTAGAGGATATGCTGAGGAGTTGTGTCATTGAGTTTGAGGGGAGTTGGGATAGATATCTCCCACTGGTAGAATTTGCATATAATAATAGCTACCAAGCTAGAATTCAAATGGCCCCGTATGAAGCACTATATGGGAGGAAGTGTAGAACCCCCGTATGTTGGACTGAATTGGGCGAAGATAAGCTGGTAGGACCATACCTGGTGAAATAGACTGAGGAGAAAGTGAAAATAATCAAAGCCAATTTGAAGGTTGCCTCAGACAGACAAAAATCCTATGCCGACTTGAAGAGAAAAGAGATAGAGTATGCAGTTAGTGACAAAGTGTTTCTCAAAGTCTCACCGTGGAAGAAAGTACTACAATTTGGAAGAAAGGGTAAGTTAAGCCCTAGGTTGTTACACCTTATCCCTGGTATGGCATGACATGTTCCCGTAGCATACCTAATGAATTACTGAACTACACCTACCGATAACCCATTAGTTATGCTACAAGGGATTTTAAAACAAATCATAGCTTTTTGTCTTATCAATTCTGTTGCGGAAAATTGCATGAGAATAGTTAAAATTCCATGTAAACATTCATTGGAAATAGTAAAAGAATAAATATTGCAAAAGTTACATTTTCATAAGTCTCAAAGTGAAATGCAAAATAGTTACAAACTCAAAATGTGATAGCAATGCAGTGCTTTTAAATACAAACTGCTCAATGTCCGTACATCCATACATATAGGTACAAAATATATCAAAATGAAATTACAGAGGTATACCTACTATATATACTCACAATCAAAACCAAAATGTTGCTTCCAAGTCTCTCACTCAGCAGCCTTCTCCTTTCCCTTTCCTACGACAGCATAAAGAAGCTATCGCTGAGTATATCACTCAGTGGTGTACAACTAAAATTTCAAAACTTAAGGTAAAAACACAATTTGTCAAAGCATAACAAATCACATCCTTCTTAAGCATGAAAACATCATAATAGTTCTAAGTTCATAAGAACCATTTATTGGAATAACACTTCAAATGAGAAATCACATTTCATAAATCACAATTCACAAAGCATTAGTGTTGCCAACATCAACACACAGTTTAGGTCATGATACAAAATTTCACGATCAGTGCCGTGTTGTACACCACGACAAAGCAATCTCAACCTCACTAACCATTATTAATGAGGGAAGGGTTAGCTAGCTAATGAGTACTCATGTAGTCTTACCCCACTAACCATTATTAATGGGAGACATAATCAATATCAATTATAAAACCCCAAGTAGCCATTACTACTGAGGAGTTCCGAAAGGGACTGTCATGCTAACTGTGGTTTCAAAATAGTTTTCAAAATTTTCCATTCAACAATCACATTTATAAACCAATAAACACATTTAAATGCATCATAATATCCAAATAAAGGTGGCAACACCTAAATTTCTTAAATGCAAGAGAAAAACCATATTTCAGTCAAAGTAAACTTGTTCAAAGCAAACTCATTCAATTTAACACATTCCAAGCAATTTACAAATTTAAAAACGAAGAAAATGTTAGTTGTGCACAAACCTTCAATGCTCTCCTTTATTATTACCTACTTCTCCTTGTCCGTTCCAACTTCTTTTTCTACTAAAAATACACAAGTAGAATACCTCAATACCAATCTCAATTGCTACCTAGAACTCATTATATGCATGTCTAATGCATCCCAAGTTAGCTTTGAAAATTTTAGAATATTTTGGTTTTGGGACAGCTTGGTGCCCCAATCTTTGAACCCAATTTTTACCTAGTTTGGATCATAATTTGGTAAGGTGTTCTACATGAAAATTGTTCATTTAGGTCTTAACTTTATTTTCATTTTTGAATCGCCTAATTCGGAGCTGTGTAGCTCAAGTTATGCCCAAAACACCATTACTGTTCACGTCACTATTCATGCTGCAGATTTTGTTCTGGCAGATTTATTGATCTAAGTTCGTTCAGCAATTTGACCAAGTTAAGTCCATAATTTGGTCTAATGTTCTTCATATGAAATGTTCTACTATGTCTTAGGTTTCCATCGATTTAAGAATCGCCTAAATCGGAGTTTTCTAGAGAGAGTTATAGTCTTGCAAAATTTACTGTTTATTTAGTCAATTTTAGATGCCCAGATTATGGCAGATTCGGTGACCCGAATTTGTTTCACAATTTGATTGAGTTAAGTTCATATTTTGGCCTAACATTCTGCATATGAAATATTTTACTATGTCTTAGGTTTCCATCGGTTCAAGAATCGCCTAAATCGGAGTTTTCTAGAGAGAGTTATAGCCTTGCAAAGTTTACTGTTTATTTGGTCAATTTTAGGTGCCCAGATTCTGGCAGATTCGGTGACCCGAATTCGTTTCACAATTTGGTTAAGTTAAGTTCATAATTTTGCCTAACATTCTTCATATGAAATATTCTACTATGTCTTAGGTTTCCATCGGTTCAAGAATCACCTAAATTGGAGTTTTCTAGAGAGAGTTATAACCATTGAAACTTTACTGCTCATATGGTAATTCTGTAATTTTGAAGATTCAGTAACTCAACTTTGCTCAATAATTTAATTGGGTTAATGGCATAATTTGGGTTTTTCTTCTTCATAAAATTTTTAGGTCTATATCTCAGTCAACTACTGGTAAAATTTCAGGTCATTTTGATCTGCCTAGTTCGAGTTATGACCCAAACACGATTACTGTTTATGTGCACTGTTCATACTACAGTTTTTCAAGTTTGGTCAGTTTGTTCACTAGGTTTTGGTCACTTTTTGGGCATGATTCCTAAATGAAAATTGTGTCATTTAGTGCCTATTTTCAGTCCCAATTGGTCCCATACCAATTGGACTTGTAAAATTTCATTTTTGGTCCCTCAAAGTTGACTTTTGGTCATGCTTCATACCTAATCCGAATTTGGCTTTGATTTAAACACTTCTAACACACTTAATATGGTCACAAATGGCCATTTCTTTCCTTGAACTATGTCAAAGACATTATTTAGCACTTCTTCACATTTTTGGTCTCTAAACTCTAATGTTCAAAACCCTAATTTTTCTCCCATTTGGCCAAAACCCTAGTTTAGGTTCCATATATGTTTTCTTTCATTTTCTTATGAAATTTCATCATAAATTAACTTCATTCCAAGCTTATACAACTAATCTAACATGAAAAGAAAATTACCTCTTGTTGATTTCTTTCCAACTTCACTTTTCTTCCAATTCTTGTTCTCCTTGCTTTTAATCTCTCAATCAAAGATCTCTTTGATGTTTTCTTTTAGTGGGCTATGAAATTTATGAAGGGAATTTAAGGGAATTAAAACTTGGGAGGGGAAATCAATGAGGGGAAGAAGTGGAAGAAGTAGAGAAAAAGAGAGAGAGAGAGAGAGAAAGAGAGAGGAGAGGGTGGTAGCCTCTTATGATATATATATATATATATATATATATATATATATATATATATATATATATATATATATATATATATTTATCCCCAAAATTAGCTTATTAAAATTATAAATTTTAATTGTATCATAAGGATAATTAAACTTAAATTTTATTCCTTTTTTTTTTACATTTACACTTAATTTTTTCCTTTTAATTAAATAATTAAATTTAACTATCAAAAGTCCATAAATATTTCATTTTAATTTTGTCATAATGGAAATGAAAGTTTAAGTTTTCATTTCTTAAATTTTCCCTCACATATTTTTACTTGAATTTTTATTCAATTTTTACCCCATAATTCAATTTATTAATTTCATTTAATTTAATTGACATTTTGGTCAAAAGTCAACTCTTGAGGTGAATTGACCAAAATGCCCCTCATCGGGTCATAATCCTTCTTTTTGTAATACCTGATGAGTCCTTAACCTTTTTGTTCACTAGAATTTTTATTGTGGCTATCTCAATTAATTTTCTATTTATTTTTGGTCCTCGAGGTGTCTTTGAATAGTATTAGTCACAGGCAAAAATGATACTATTCATAACTCAGAGGTTCGGGGTGTTACAATTCTTCCCTCCTTAAAAATAAATTTCGTCCTCGAAATTTTACCTGGTCTCAGTCTCTGAATAGCTGTGAGTGCTGTCTCCTCATGTCCTCCTCACGCTCCCATGTAGCCTCCTGTCCTGAATGATGGTTTCACAACACTTTGACTAGAGGTATCTGTTTGTTCCTCAGTTGCTTCACCTCATGTGCCAAGATTTTTATGGGCTCCTCATCATATGTCAGGTATGGATTCACCTCAATCTCCTCTATTGGCAAAATGTGAGAGGGGTCTGATCTGTACCTCCTTAACATGGAGACAAGGAAGACATTGTGAATCTTTTCCAACTTCGAAGGCAATGCAAGTCTATATGCCAATGGACCCACTCTTTCCAGAACCTCATACGGCCTAATGAAGCGAGGACTTAGTTTTCCCTTTCTACCAAACCTCATGATCCTCTACCATGGGGAAACTTTTAGGAACACCTTGTCACCCACACTATACTGAATATCTCTTCTCTTTAGGTCAATGTAGGACTTCTGTCTATCCGTTGCAACTTTGAGTCTGTCTCTAATGAGCTTAACCTTTTCTTCTATCTGCTGCACTAATTTTGGACCAATCAACTTCCTTTCGCCCATTTCATCCCAACACAAGGGAGTTCTACACTTCCTGCCATAAAGTGCTTCGTATGGAGGCATTCCGATGCTTGACTGATAACTGTTGTTCTAGGAAAATTCAATTAAAGGCAAGTGTGTGTCCTAACTCCCTTCAAACTCAATCACACAAGCCCGAAGCATATCCTCCAAAATCTAAATGATCCTTTCAGACTGGCCGTCTGTCTGTGGATGGAATACTGTATTG
Source organism: Hevea brasiliensis (assembly GCF_030052815.1). NCBI lineage: Eukaryota > Viridiplantae > Streptophyta > Magnoliopsida > Malpighiales > Euphorbiaceae > Hevea > Hevea brasiliensis. The sequence continues at coordinate 72,139,228 of NC_079501.1, forward strand.
AAGTTCAATCTAGTCCCTAGGGCTTTTTAGAGACTACCCCAGAATCTAGAAGTGAACCTAGGATCTCTATCAGACACAATAGACATTGGCACTCCATGTAACCTCACCATTTCATCAATGTATAGTTTGGCCAATCTTTCCAGGTTGTAATCCATTCTCACTGCCAAAAAGTGTGCAGACTTGGTCAATCTATCAACAATAACCCAAACTGCATCATGATTCTTTTGTGTGCGTGGAAGTCCTGTCACGAAATCCATAGTGATTCTTTTCCATTTCCACTTGGGAATTGGTAATGGTCAGAGTAACCTCGCAGTACTTGGTGTTCTGCCTTTACTTGCTGACAAGTTAGGCATTTGGTAACATATTCTGCAATGTCTTTCTTCATTCCTCTCCACCAATAGTGCTCTTTCACACTTCTATACATTTTGGTTCCACTAGGGTGCATTGCAAAAGGTGAATCATGTGCTTCCTCTAAAATGGTCTGCCTCAGTTCAACATTCTCAGGAATGCACATTCTGCCCTTATATAACAACAAGCCCTCATCATTTACTGATAATTCTGTTTTCTTGCCATCCCGAGCCTCTTCCATCAACTTCACATACTTATCATCCTTCTGTGCAACTACTTTAATTTGTTCTGCCAGCATTAGCTTCACTTGCCAAGTAGCTACCATCTTCCCATCTTCATTAATCTCCAAATTAGCGTGCAATGCCCTTAATTCATACACCATGGACAAAGGAGAAACCCTCAAACTAGCCATAGTCTTGCGACTTAAAGCATCAGCTACAACATTTGCCTTTCCAGGCTGATAGTCTATCAAACAATCATAATCTTTTATCGGCTCTAACCATCTCTTTTACCTCAAATTTAACTCCTTTTGTGTGCTCAAGTACTTCAAACTTTTATGATCTGTGTCTATATAACATCTCTCCCCATACAAGTAATGTCTCCAGATCATCAAGGCAAAGACAATGGCTGCTAGCTCTAAGTCATGTGTAGGACAATTCCTCTCATCCGATTTAAGCTGGCGTGAAGCATAGGCAATGACGTTTCTATCTTGCATCAACACACAGCCTAATCCGTTATGAGAAGCATCACTGTATATGGTATACTCCTTACTCAAAGTGGGCAAGGTTAAGACTGGAGCTTCAGTTAAACGCCTTTTTAACTCATCAAAACTTTCCTGGCACCGATTAGTCCACTGAAATTTTACATCCTTCCTAAGTAGCTTGGTCAGTGGAGATGCTAGCATGGAGAATCCCTTCACAAACCTTCAATAATACCCAGCTAAACCAAGGAAACTCCGAACTTCTGTGACATTTCTAGGTGGCTTCCAATTAAGAATGGCTTCTACTTTTCTAGGATCCACCTGGATACCTTCTGCAGATACAATATGCCCTAAAAATGAAATCTCCTTTAGCCAAAACTCACATTTTGACAGTTTGGCATACAACTGCTTCTCCCTCAAAGTCTGCAATACTATCATTAAGTGTTTGTCGTGTTCCTCTGCATTCTTTGAGTACACCAAAATATCATCAATGAACACCACAACAAACTAGTCTAAATATGCCTTGAAGATAGTGATCATTAGGCCCATAAAAGCAGCTGGAGCATTAGTCAACCCGAATGGCATTACCAAGAACTCATAGTGGCAATACCGAGTCCTAAAGGCAGTTTTAGGAATACTTTGCTCCTGCACCCTCAATTGGTAGTAGCCCGATCTCAAGTCAATTTTGGAGAATACAGTTGCATCCTTCAACTGATCAAACAAATCATCGATCCGTGGCAGAGGATATCTATTCTTTATGGTCACCTTATTCAACTGTCTGTAATCTATGCATAGGCGAAGAGTACCATCCTTCTTCTTCACAAATAATACTGGTGCTCCCCAAGGTGACACGCTAGGGCGGATGAAACCCTTATCTAACAATTCCTGCAATTGTACCTTCAACTCTTTCAACTCAGCAGGTGCCATCCTATAAGGAGTGATAGAGATTGGCTCCACACCAGGCATAGTCTCAATTTCAAACTGCACCTCTCTTTCTGGAGGCAATCCCGGTAATTCTTCCGGAAAGACATCTGGAAAATCCCATACCGGAGGAATATCTTTAAGATCTAGACTCCCCACCTGGGTGTCTATCACATGAGCTAGATAAGCTTCACATCCCTTTCTAATCATCTTTCTAGCAAGTGCAGCTGAAATGATGTTGGATGGCAATAATTGCCTCTCCCCGTGTATCACTACGTCTACATACTCGGGAAGACCAAAAGTGACTGTCTTCAGTCTACAGTCGATCATGGCGTGATGCCTGGCTAACCAATCCATGCCCAAGATGATATCATAATCTCGGAAGGGCATGTCAATTAAGTCTGACAGGAATGTATGTCCTTGGATAACCAAAGGACAATCCTTATACAATTTGTTCACCCTAACCTCTTGTCTTAAAGGACTAGTCACTAGCACATCATAATCCAATTTCACACAAGGAATAGCAATAGAGCATGCAATACTGGCACTAGCATAAGAATGTGTAGAACCAGGATCAAACAACACATATACATCTCTATCAAAAATGGAGAGAGTACCAGCCACAACATCTGATGTCTCAGCTTCATCCCTTTGGCGCATGGTGTACACCCTGACTGGTGTACCACTCTGCTCTGGTTGGCTCACTGTGCCCTGGCTGCCAGAAGTGTTACTTCTACCCCTGCCTCTGCCTCTATTAGTTGTTTGTTGTCCTCTGGAAGCAGAACCTTGAACAGATCTCTCAGTGGTAGTAGGAGGCCCAGATCTGCGGGCACTAGTGCAATCTCTAGCAAAATGCCCACTTCCACCACAGTTGTAACAGGCTCCTATGGCCTTATAACATACTCCTCCATGAGTTCTGCCACAAGTTTCACAAGCACGGGTAGGAAAGGAACCCCTAGATGTCTGCTGTCCGGATCTAGGTGGCCTCTGCCCTGAGAATCTTCCCCTACTAGATCCTCTGTTACTTGGTCCCTCAAAGCTCTTCCTCTTACCCAAATTGTTACTTGGACTTTGACCTGTAGGCTTACTGCTCTTCTCTATTTTAGTGATTACCTTCTCAAATGCCCCTTTTAGTTTTATCCTTTTCAATTCAAGGGCCTATGATATCAACCTAGAAAAGTTGTCATGTCGAAACCCAACCACTTGCAATCTCAAACTAGGCCTCAAACCGGCCTCAAACCGTTTGCATCTGTCTCTACTGGTAGTGAGTAGGCTTCCAGCATAGTGGCTGAGGTGAGAAAAGTCTCTCTCATACTCGGCTACAGTCTTGTTCCCTTGCTTCAAACTGAGAAACTCCTGTAGCTTCATATCCACATAGGTATCAGAAACATACTTCTGTCTAAACTCCCTTAGAAAGTCATCCCATGTCAGCACTGGCGGCTCAGCCAAACTGTGGGGAATGGTCTTCCACCACTCATATGCATCTCCATGTAGCAAGGAAATTGAATATTCAAACTTTAACTCATCTGTGCAATGCAATTTCTTGAAGACCCTCTCCATCCGTTCTAACCATTGCTCAGCTTCCAATGGGTCCACTGTACCCTTGAACTCTGTTGCCCCATACTTCATTAACTTATCATATTGTCTGGCTGGGGATGGTGGTTGCACTGGAGGTGCTTGCACAGGAGCTTGGACTGGTATATTGCCAGCCATTTGCTGAAATAGTGCAGCCATCTGCTGAGCGAACTGAGCAGGAAACTGCATGGGTGGGATGGGTGCAGCCGATCCACTGGCATTCAGAGGAGCTGGGGCTTTTCCTTGTACCTCAGCTGCTACTGATTGCTCTACTGTGTGATCCCCCTCTTCCATATTGAATCACAAAGAATTTTACTCCCTGAGCAACCAACACAAGGAGATTTCCCTCATTAGTCCATATTTATGATGTAATGCACTATATGTATCAATAATGACAATTGAGCAGTTGTACTTATAAAAAATTTTCAAACATGCAATTTCAAAACTTGTATAAAAACCAAACCTCTGATATCACTAAAACATGTCACACCTTATCCCTGGTAAGGGATGACATGTTCCCGTAGCATACCTAATGAATTACCGAACTACACCTACTGATAACCCATTAGTTATGCTACAAGGGATTTTAAAACAAATCATAGCTTTTTGTCTTATCAATTCTGTTGCGGAAAATTGCATGAGAATAGTTAAAATTCCATGTAAACATTCATTGGAAATAGTAATAGAATAAATATTGCAAAAGTTACTTTTTCATAAGTCTCAAAGTGAAATACAAAATAGTTACAAACTCAAAATGTGATAGCAATGCAGTGCTTTTAAATAGAAACTACTCAATGTCCGTACATCCATACATATAGGTACAAAATATATCAAAAGGAAATTACAGAGGTATACCTACTATATATACCCACTATCAAAACCAAAATATTGCTTCCAAGTCTCTCACTCAGCAGCCTTCTCCTTTCCCTTTCCTACGACAGCATAAAGAAGCTATTGCTGAGTATATCACTCAGTGGTGTACAACTAAAATTTCAAAACTTAAGGTAAAAACACAATTTGTCAAAGCATAACAAATCACATCCTTCTTAAGCATGAAAACATCACAATAGTTCTAAGTTCATAAGAACCATTTATTGAAATAACACTTCAAATGAGAAATCACATTTCATAAATCACAATTCACAAAGCATTAGTGTTGCCAACATCAACACAGTTTAGGCCATGACACAAAATTTCACGATCAGTGTCGTGTTGTACACCACGACAAAGCAATCTCAACCTCACTAACCGTTATTAATGAGGGAAGGGCTAGCTAGCTAATGAGTACTCATGTAGTCTTACCCCACTAACCATTATTAATGGGAGACATAATCAATATCAATTATAAAACCCCAAGTAGCTGTTACTACTGGGGAGTTCCGAAAGGGACTGTCATGCTAACTGTGGTTTCAAATTAGTTTTCAAAATTTTCCATTCAACAATCACATTTATAAACCAATAAACACATTTAAATGCATCATAATATCCAAATAAAGGTGGCAACACCTAAATTTCTTAAATGCAAGAGAAAAACCATATTTCAATCAAAGTAAACTTGTTCAAAGCAAACTCATTCAATTTAACACATTCCAAGCAATTTACAAATTTAAAAACGAAGAAAATGTTAGTTGTGCACAAACCTTCAATGCTCTCCTTTATTATTACCTACTTCTCCTTGTCCGTTCCAACTTCTTTTTCTATTGAAAATACACAAGTAGAATACCTCAATACCAATCTCAATTGCTGCCAAGAACTCATTATATACATGTCTAATGCATCCCAAGTTAGCTTTGAAAATTTTAGAATATTTTGGTTTTGGGACAACTTGGTGCCCCAATCTTTGAACCTAATTTTTACCTAGTTTCAATCATAATTTGGTGAGGTGTTCTTCATAAAAATTGTTCATTTAGGTCTTAAATTTATTTTCATTTTTGAATCGCCTAATTCGGAGCTGTGTAGCTCAAGTTATGCCCAAAAAACCATTACTGTTCACGTCACTATTCATGCTACAGATTTTGTTCTGGCAAATTTATCGATCCAAGTTCGTTCAGCAATTTGACCAAGTTAAGTCCATAATTTGGTCTAATGTTCTTCATATGAAATGTTCTACTATGTCTTAGGTTTCCATCGGTTTAAGAATCGCCTAAATCAGAGTTTTCTAGAGAGAGTTATAGCCTTGCAAAATTTACTGTTCATTTAGTCAATTTTAGGTGCCCAGATTCTGGCAGATTCGGTGACCCGAATTCGTTTCGCAATTTGATTGAGTTAAGTTCATATTTTGGCCTAACATTCTGCATATGAAATATTTTACTATGTCTTAGGTTTCCATCGGTTCAAGAATCGCCTAAATCGGAGTTTTCTAGAGAGAGTTATAGCCTTGCAAAGTTTACTGTTTATTTGGTCAATTTTAGGTGCCCAGATTCTGGCAGATTCGGTGACCCAAATTCGTTTCACAATTTGATTGAGTTAAGTTCATAATTTTGCCTAACATTCTTCATATGAAATATTCTACTATGTCTTAGGTTTCCATCGGTTCAAGAATCACCTAAATCGGAGTTTTCTAGAGAGAGTTATAGCCATTGAAACTTTACTGCTCATATGGCAATTCTGCAGTTTTGCAGATTCAGTAACTCAACTTTGCTCAATAATTTGATTGGGTTAATGGCATAATTTGTGGTGGTGTTTATTAATGACATCTTGGTTTATTCGGGGAGTGCAGAGAAGCATGATAAACATATGCGGATTATACTATAAACTTTGAGGGAGAAACAGCTATATGCAAAATTGTCAAAGTGTGTATTTTGGCTGAAAGAGATTTCCTTATTGGGGCATATAGTATTGGTAGAAGGCATCAAGGTAGATCCCAGTAAAGTTGAAGCTATCCTTAATTAGAAGCCACCTAGGAATATCACAGAAATTCATAGTTTTTTGGGTTTAGCTAGATACTACCACCGATTTGTGAAGGGGTTTTCTATGTTAGCTTCTCCACTGACCAAGTTGCTTTGGAAAGATGTGAAATTTCAGTGGACAGATGCCAGCAGAGTTTTGATGAGTTGAAGAGATGTTTGACTGAAGCTCCAGTCCTGACTTTACCTACACTGGGTAAAGAATGTACAGTTTATAGTGATGCTTCTCACAATGGGTTAAGTTGTGTACTGATGCAAGATCGAAATGTCCTTGCATATGCATCAAGCCTACTGAAAACCGTATGAGAGCAAATATCCGACACATGACTTGGAGCTTGCAGCTATTGTATTTGCTCTTAGGATCTAGAGACACCACTTATATGGGGAGAAGTGTTACATCTACATGGATCATAAGAGTTTGAAGTATCTGGGCACTCAGAAAGAGTTGAATTTGAGACAGAGGAGATGGTTAGAACTGATTAAAGACTATGATTGTCTGATAAACTATCAACCAAGGAAAGCAAATGTTGTGGCTGATGCCTTAAGTCGTAAGACTATGGCAAGTCTAAGAATTTTTCCCTTGTCTATGGTATATGAGTTAAAAGCACTGCATGCCAGTTTGGAGATTAATGAAGAGGGACAGACAATAGTTGCATGGCATGTACAGCTAGTGTTAATTGATCAGATCAGAATGGCTGCTCAGAATGATGAAAAATATTAGAAGCTATTGGAAGAAGTTTGGCAGGGCAAGAAACCTGATTTCTTAGTGAGAGATGATGGTTTACTGCTATATTAGGGCAGAATGTGCATTCCTAATGATGTTGACTTGAGACAGATCATTATGAAGGAAGAACATGAGTCTCCTTTTGCTATGCACCCCGGTTGCACTAAGATGTACAAAGGGCTAAAAGAGCATTACTGGTGGATGGGCATGAAAAGGAATGTAGCTGATTTTGTCTCCAAATGCCTAACTTATCAGCAAGTGAAGGCAGAACATCAAGTACTAGCTGGTTTATTTAATCCATTGCCAGTACCTGAGTGGAAATGGGAACGAATAACTATGGATTTTGTGATGGGACTTTCGAGAACACAGAAGAGCCATGATGCAGTATGGGTTATAGTGGACAGATTGACCAAGTCTGCTCATTTTCTGCCAGTTCGGATGGACTACAATCTAGAGAGATTGGCTAAATTGTACATTGATGAGATAGTGAGACTACTTGGAGTGCCAGTATCGATTGTGTCAGACAGAGATCCTAGGTTCACTTCTAGATTCTGGGGTAGTCTTCAGAGAGCCTTAGGAACTAGATTGAACTTCAGTATGGCATTCCACCCATAAACAAATGGCCATCTTGAGAGGGTAATTCAGATATTGGAGGATATGCTACGAGCTTGTGTAATTGAGTTTGAAGGTAGTTGGGACACACACTTACCTCTAATTGAGTTTGCTTATAACAACAGCTACCAATCAAGCATTGGGATGCCTCCATATGAAGTTTTGTATAGCAAAAAGTGTAGAACTCCTTTGTGTTGGGATGAAGTAGGTGAAAGAAAGATGATTGGGCTAGAGATTATTCAGCAAATAGAGGAAAAAATCAGACTGATCAGAGATCACCTCAAGGCTGCATCAGACCGTCAGAAGTCCTATATTGATCTGAAGAGGCGAGATATTGAGTATACAGTGGGTGAGAAAGTATTCCTCAAGGTTTCTCCTTGGAAGAAAATTATGAGATTTGACAGAAAGGGGAAACTGAGTCCTCGTTTCATTGGAGCATATGAGGTTCTGGAAAGAATGGGTCCTCTAGCATATCGATTGGCACTACCTCCCGAGCTAGAGAAGATATATAATGTCTTCCATGTGTCCATATTGAGGAGGTATAGATTAGACCCATCTCATGTACTACCAGTAGAAGAAATTAAGGTGAATCCAGACCTTTCATATGAGAAAGAACCCATTAAGATTCTGGCATTTGAGGTGAAGCAGCTGAGAAACAAGCAGATAGCAGATACCACTGGTGAAAGTGCTGTGAAACTATCACTCAAGCCAGGAGGCTACTTGGGAACAAGAAGAGGACATGAGGAAATAACACCCACAACTATTCAGAGACTAATACTAGATAAAATTTTGAGATGAAATTTTACTTGGTATCAGTCTCTGAAATTTATTTTAAGGGTGAGAGAATTGCAATACCCCTATATGCATAGCCTGGTATATTTTACTATTCCGGTGATCGGTGTTGGTCCGGACAATTAAGAGAATTAGAATCATGTTTAAGACACCTAGAAAAGCCCTAAATAAAAATAAATAGTGAGTACTAGATAGTGAAGTATAAATAAGAAAAATAAAGCATAAAAGGTTAAATGAGCCGGGGGTCACAGCGATAGGTGATCTTACCAGGAAGTGACTATGAGGTCAACTTTAATCCTAATTTTGAATAGAAAATTATGGCACCGCGGTTCTAAGGACCATTGTGAAGCTAGTGGAAAAGAGAAAATCACAGAAAAGAGTTGATAAGTAGGTCAGGGTTCTAGAAGAAACACTGGATTATGTATAAACAGGATCAGACCGGCGGGGGGCAAATTGTTCAATTCACCTCTAGAGGTGACTTACGACCTAGCTGTCCAATAAAATCAGAGAAATGAAAATTTTATAATATAGAATTAAATTAAAGAAGAATGGAAAAATTAAAGAAAAAAAGAAAAAAGAAAAGAAAATGATTTATGACCTCACCTTAGTGACATCATACATGATGTTAAAAATAAAATTTAACTACTCTAATTTTTTACTAAGTCAAATAGCAAGATAAATATGCAAAAATTAAAAGAAAAAAAAATGTCCTCTTCCTTACCCAAACCTTGCCGTCCTCACTCCCTCTCTCATCTCTCTCCAAACTCCACCATTGAAGCTTAAAACCAAGCTTCATAAACCATAAAATTCCCCATAAAATCCCCCAACTTTCTTGAATTACCTTACTTTGGCAACTTGAAAAGAAGCTTGATCAAGAAAATAAAGGAGAAAGTGAAGAGAATTGAGGAATTGAAATACAAAGAAAAGGTTAGTGTTTGTTTCTTTCAATTCCTCTTTAAAATTTGTTTATGTGGTTTAGATACACTTAGAATTGATGAAAGAAATAAAATTAATCATGCCTTTTATCCTCGGGTGAAATTTGGCCAACCTATAGGGATTAGGGTTTGAGTGGAATTGATGAATTAAAAAGGATAATTGAGTTGAATTATGTCGATGTTGAATATGCACTTTAAATTCACTAATTGAATGAAATACATAAATTATGGTTCTTGAGTTCATGAAATTAAGGGAAAAATTGAAGGAAATGGTCAATTGATGCAACTGACCCTAATTGAGGTTAGAAATGGTCAATTGTGACCAATTGAGAGGTGTTGGAGTGATTAGAATGACATTGTAATTCGGATTGGATAAGGTTAACCTTTGGGTAGTATGACCTAGGTCCCTTTTAGGAACCAAAACTGTAAATCTGCCAACCTAATTGGTGTGAGGCCAATTGGACATGAAAGTAGACACATGACACAATTTTCATGCAGATACCATGCACAGAAAATGACCTTAAGGTAGTGAACAATTAGGTCAAACCCTGGTAATGTGCATTGCCACTGTACCAAAATGATCAAATGAATAGTATTTGTTCATTTGGCCATAACTTGGTGTAGGAAGGTCCAAATGACCTGAATTTTATACTGATGGAAAGCTGAGACATAGCACTACCACTTTTATGAAGAACACAAACCCAAATTCTGACCATAACTCATCCAAAAAGTGAGCTGTAATCAGCACACCAAAACTGCCAGAACCAAGAAAGTGCCCAGAATTCTGGGTTTGAACTAATTCGGCCAGCCTTAGAAAAATGACTATATCTTAGGCTACAAAACTAGAAATGGAGTGATTCAGAAACAGAATTAAAGATAAGACAATAAGGAACAACTTTGATGAAGGACACTTAGCCAAATTCGCACAGTAACCAAACCAATGGAACAGTGCAAAATAAGGGACCAAAACTGAAAAATTGAAATTTCTCTTAGGAGACCTAGAAATTTAAATGGCAACTAAGACCAACAAATTAGCTACTCAAAATGTGGTATGTGGGTGTAATTGGAATTTACATACCTATTAAACATGAGAAAATCAATATTTTGACTTAAATAGTGCCATGAATAGTAACCCTAAAATACAAAGTTTAAGGAGTGCTATTTTAAGCAATTTTAGGACTGCAATTAAGTAGACATGAATTTAGTATGGGAATTATTATAAGTTGTGATACTGAAACACTGTGAATTGTGTGTTTCAGCTAGAAAGAATACTGTGAAAGGAAAGGAAACACCGAGTCAAGGTCAAGAGGCGGCTCGTGAGAGGTTTGTGCACAACATATGATCTCTTTTTAAATTTTCTTTTACAAATTGTGTTGAATAAATTATGAAAATTAAATTGTGACTTTTTTTGTACTAAAAAATGTGATTGAAAGGAAAAATGTGTTATTGACCCAAAATGTTGAGAAAATAAATTATATATGAATAGTTGCAATTTGAATGTTTAGAAAATTGTTAAAATAGTTTGAAACCATAGTGTCATGACCAAATGTCTAAATGCCTTACTAGCTTGACTAGTGGAAACAATTACTTTTGTATTCCCTCTCTGACTAAAGTGTTGAGGTGTGTGCCAGCAGAGGAAGAATTTTGAATGGGTACCCATAGATTTGAGCTAGCTAGCCTTGGAATTCCTCATAAGCCTTTGGCTATTGAGATGAAAAATATATTAATGGCATGATATGACTGTGTGACTTTATAAAATTGTTTTATGGCTTATGAAGTGAAAATTTCTTTGATTAAAATTTTAAATTGTGTTTGGTTATGTTGTGCACCACTGAGTATTTGTACTCAGCGATGGCTTTTCGTTGTTGTTGCAGGTAGAGAGACAGGTAAAGCAGCCGAGTAAGCTGCTAAGGACCAACAGTACTACATTTTAGATTTTTGTTGGGTATTAAATGATACCCTTTTGTACATACTGGATGTATATTTTATAAATGGGTCTTGAGCAGTTGTACAGTAAAAATTGTAATAGTATTATTTTTGGATTTGATGATTGTAAATGAACCTTGTGAATGTAAATTAATTATTTTAAATGCAATGTACACTAGTTTAATTAATTGTTTTGAAATATTGTGAATTGTAAAAATTTTAGTTGAATTGTGTTGATTTGAATTGTATTGATATATCGGAGGTTGGGGATTGTGATTGGAAAATCATTGGAAGTGCTTTTTGCAGGTTTAAAATTTTTGGTTTTACTCAACTATAGACGGCACTCTGTGGAAATTTTTATAAAATTTGCAGAAAAATAAAATTTGACAAAAATTTTACCTAGTATTCAAACTGCAAATAAAAGTTTGCAAAACTTGTTAAAAGTGCTCACCACCTACAAAAAAAGATAAAATTGTTTTAAAATCTCTTGTAGTGTATTTAATGGGTTATCAGTAGGTGAAGTTTGGTAATTCATTAAGTATACTACAAGATCATGTTATACTTTAAAGAGGGGTAAGGTGTGACAACTCAAGTACCTTTATTAAGAGAAGGGCACACTCATTAGGTTCATTTAACCATAAATGAGAAAACATGGATATAAACAAGTCTAGCAATTTCAATATCAAATATTCAAATACTTTTGCATTTATACAATTTAATATCCCAACCTATTTCTAAGACATCTCCACATGTCTTGCCTTAGGACTCTTTAACCTAAGCTTTGATACTACTTTATCATGTAACACCCAAACCCTATCTGCAGCTAGAGCAGTGTGTACATGCCCCCGAGTCACACTCGAGAGTATATCTCAAGGGTTAACCCTCTCTCCATAAGTGAAGCTTGGTTTACTTTAATTCCCATTTATGTTTCAATTTAAGAAAATAAAGGGAGATCTACAAATTTGTCAATTTATTTAAATCGTAAGTACATTAATTGATAAATGTTTCATGCATTTGAAATTTCTCAATTAGTGAAATTTAACTTAAAATTTCTAACAGAAAATGGACAGAGTTTCCCTTAATATTTTAATAATTGTAAGTGACCTGTGAATATCCCTATTCACATTTATTATAACAATCCACTACACCTGTGAAATCTATATGGTTTCATTCACAACCTGCATCACAATACTATTATGGTATATAACATCTCATCCAATAAAATAATTTAATATACTTGGGAAATTCTCCCTATATAATATATGAAAATATTTATAACCACAAGACTTGTTTTTCACATTCATGTAATTTATACAATTTAAATAATTATACATTAAAGGACTACATTCCCAAATCAAAATGCTTAGTACAATCTAATCTTCTAATGTGTACAAAAATCACATCATGTCTTCTCTTGTCTTGAGTAAAATATCTCTTTTGGCCTTCACCCCCGTGTCAGTTCTTGATCTTTACTTTTATTACCTATGGAAAGTTCAAACAATTCTCAACTAAGCAAAATGCTTAGTGGTGCTATAACATAAAAATAAAACATCATGCCATATTTGTGCAAGCTAAACATACATAGTCTTATAAAAAATGTTTCTACTAGCTTTAGTTCAATGGTACTAAATGCACCTCCACAGAACCAATGGAATATGCTGTAGCAATTATTCACATAAAACAATTATAATTATAGTACATAATATCATGAATAATTCTTTACATGCCTCTTTTCATTTGTTTCATTAGCCCAATTACAATGCCTAGATGACTCAAGTGACAAGCAATCATATCATGGCATAAAGCTAAGTAACAACATCATGGCATGAAGCCAAGTATTTGTGCACAATTTCAAGCATTGACTAGTCAATTTCCTCATCATGCCACCTAGCAGTAGGCTTATAATGGGCATACATATTATGAACATTACATGAAATTTATTCAATCAATCGTGCTCACCAATTCCCTTTTTCATTCACAACTCATAGAGAATAACTACCATGAAAATCACAATTTCCCAACTCCAGTCAAACTGGACAGCAGGAGCAGTCATTTTAAAATTTCACTAAAAATCATAGAAATAGGGTATCATCATCATATTCTCTAGAATTCAACTTTCAAATGTCCATTTCAATTTCCAATTTGAATCATCTAAAAATCAGAGCTAAAATGTGCAAACTATTTTGGACTCTAGTCATAGTTAGAGCAGTAATAGAAAATGCAAGAATTTCACTATGCAACCAACCAAATCAATTTTTGGTCATGAATAAAAAGTTGTAGAGCATTCAATAAGCTTGCCAATGGTTTAAGAATCACTCTATTTCAAGTTCTATAGCTTTAGTTATGAATTTTAAAATTAGGTGTCCTATTCTAAAAAATTTCTAGGGCAGTTTTCCAATTCCGAGCAACAAAAAGTTTTGCCCTAAAACCCTTTCTTAACAGAGGAATTAGGGTTTGTACGAAGCTACAAAGTTTTAGAGCACTCTCGAAAGTTTCCAAGGACATAAAATTCACAGCAATCCAATATTTCTAACTCAAGTTATGAATTTATAAATTTGACTAATCCTATTACCTCACTAACAGTTTCAGATTTTTAGCTCATTTACAAAACCCTAATGCTTCTAATTTGTCAAATTCATGAAGTCTCTCTCTTAATATGGTAAAAAAAGGAAGATATAGCACTAACCTTAGTTGGAAAAACAAAAATTTTCCCCTTCCCTTCAAGCTTATATCTGGACATATTCTTCAAGCTTGCTTTACTACTCTTCTTGCTCCCTTCTTCTTGGCATCTGAAAATTAATAGGATTTAGGGTTTGAATTGAGAATTTTCTCTTAGATTTTTTAGAGCAATTTGTTATAGAAGAAGAAAGAAAAGAGAGGAAGTTGGGAAAGGAAAGTGGCCGGCTAATTTGGTTTGGAAGAAAAAGAGAAATTCTTCTTTTATTGGCTGCTATTTGATGTGTTTTCAACATTTCATTGGCTGCCCTTTTTTTTTTTAATTTCTAATTTTTCCCTCAACTTATCAATTTATTCAAGTCACTCCTTCCATCATTTTCCCCTTAGTTTATTAATTATTTCAAGCAAGTCCCTTGGTCCATTCTTTCCTAATTTCTCCTCCACTTTCTAACTTATTCGATTTAGTCTCCATAATTAAGTTCTAATTTCCACATAATTAATTATGCCATATTTTTATTTTATTTATTTATTTATTATTATTGTTATTATTTTTTATGATTAGCCTTTTAGGTTAGATTTGAGGATGTTATAAGAACTTCCTAGGAGGCCACCCATCCTAGCATTTCTCTCAAGCGAGCACGCTTAACGCTGAAGTTCTTTCAACTCTCTAGGTCATTCCATCAAAAGGCGCCTCTAGTGACTAGTTTTCTCCATATCAATTTATGATTTGATTCATTCCTATGCCTCGCATTCCACTACCCTAGGTAGCCTCGCCATCCTAGAAACCTCCTGGGAGTTTACTCTCTTATACCACTCCCCACCCTCATTGGACCGCTTTCCCGAGTTGGGTCATCACATGATTTCTTCTTTGGTTATGAAAAACTAGGTGGTGCTCTATTTTAGTATTTAGGCTGGTGTTGCTGCTGCTACTCTCCTCCCCATTAAATTTGGATGATTATTCTAAGTAGGGGTGTATGTATTAAAGTATGGATTGTTTTGCCGCCTTCCATAATTGCCAACATATTGAACTTTCTCTTGCACTAGTTGGAAGAATGACTCGTCAATATAAAAATCCTTAGTTGCATGTGGCCTAGCACAATTCTCACATACAAGTGCTCTAATGTTAGTACTAACTATATTTACTGACATTTGATCTAGTCTTTTAGAAATGGAATCCATTTTGGTATTCAGTGCACTAATTAAGTCAATCTCATGAACTATAATAGCTCTCCTTGTTGTGCTCCTCTCATTGGGCCATTAATAAAAGTTATCTTCTAACTTTTCCAACAACTCATATCCCTCATTAATTGACTTCCCTAATGGAGATCCTCCTATTGCACAGCCTGCATTGCTTTTAGTATGACCATTCAATCCATTGTAGAAACTCTAAATCAACCTATTTGGTAATCCATGGTGTAGACACCTTCTCAGCAAATCCTTAAATCTATCCCAAGCTTCATCAAGTGTTTTCATATCCATCCGAGTAAACATCTGGATATCATTTCTTAGCTTCATAATCTTTGCTGGGGGAAAGAACTTATCCATGAATTTCTCTGCCAAATCTTCCCATGTTATAATAGGCCTAGAAGGTAAAGAATTCAACCATGCTCTTGCTCTATCCCTTAATGAGAATGGAAAGAGTCTCAATAGAATGGCATCATTTGATACTCCATTAAACTTCAATGTATAACAAATCACAAGAGAACTCTCCAGATGAAAATTAGAATATTCATTTACAGTCCCTCCAAACTGACATGTAATATGAACCATCTGAATAAGAGCAAGCTTTAGCTCAAAATTATTAGCTTGCACTTGAGCTCTTGAAATACTTAATGTAGAACCAAACATCAGTGGCCTAATGTAATCCCACTTAACCCTTATTTATTGCCTTAGGACTTGTGGCTCTTGGTCTTTATCCACCACTTCCTCAATCACAACTCTAGGATTCATGTCACCCATTTAAATATTAGCCTCTTTGTTAGCCTTCTTCCTTTTCTAGCTTGTTTTCTATTCCCTCTACAAGTTCTCTCAATTTCAGGATCAAATTGCAATGCACTTGAATCAACCAACCTTCTCAAAAACCACCTATAGTTAACTAAAGCACAAACACAAGCACTAAAACCAAGAAAGTGAAAATGCCTTGGTTAACAATACGATCAATTATTTGATATTAAAGTTTCCAATCCCTGGTAATGGGGCCAAAAACTTTATATGTCCGCAAGTGTATGGAATCGCACAAGTAATAAAAAGTGAGTAAAGTATCATTTCCATAGGGATTATCTTTAATTACCAAAATTTATGTTAATTTTACTAATATCTAGACTATCAAATTGGATTAAATTCAAGAAATTAAAATTGAACTAAAAGTGAAATTAACTAATATTGGAAATTAACTAATAAAAGCAAAGATAACTTTGGTTAAAAAACCAATTAAAAGTGGCTAGGTATATTGATTTCATTTGACCCAATAATTAATCTCAATTAATTTTTGTCTAATAATCAATTTTATCTGCTCTTACAAGGGTAAATAATCAAAAGCATTTAATAATCTCTTTCGGGCATCATCAAATCTTCTACTAAATGAATTAATCCCTATTTCTCAATAGAGAGTTACTCAATTAATTAATGCATTAAGAGAAAGATTTTTTCAATAAAATCTTAGTTTCCACTCTTAATTAAAATCTATAATAGTTGTTATTAAATGAAACTCATAATCATGTTTTCCAAACATAGATTATAAATCTAACATCATTCAAGTATTTGCCCAAGATACTTTAAAGCATTAAACTAAAAAATAATAATTATTAGCAAAGTAGAGAAAATTAGATTAAAAAAATAGAGATTAAATCAAGTTAAGCTACATCAAATCCTTAGCTAAAATATCTAGCCACTTATAATGTCAAAATCAACAATAAAATTCAAACAATCAAAACTCAACATTATTCAACAAAAATGGATTTCTCCTAAAGAAAAGAAATTAAAAGGGAAGAAAATAAAACTCTATAGGATGTAGATTGGTGTCTTCCTCCTTCAAGCTTCCAAAATTCCCTTCTCAAGATCCTTGCTCCAGCAAAAAATTGTGAGGTTTTTTACTGTTTTTAATCTCAAAAATGTCTCCTCTCCTCACCAATTATAGAAAATCCTCAATAACCCCCTCTCTTGGACTCTTTCTTTCCTCTTGGTGAGGTGTTACAAGCTTATTAGGTGAGAAAATACCCTCAGAAAGCATCTCATAGCCAGCCATGCTCATAGAGTGAATCGCACAACTAGCCATGCAACTTTCTTCAATCCCACAACAACTCGTATTTGTTATTCAATCCCAAAGCTAACCATGAGAATCTCATAGGCAACCATGAGATATTCTACTTCTATGAATTCTTCTCCAATTCTTCACCCTTCTTTATAAATTTTTTCCTTAAAAAAAAAACAAACATAAATTAAAATGAACGAAATTAACTTTTAGCTAAATAAAACTATAAAATGTAATTAAAATTAATAAAAAGACTAAATACTTATATGAATTAATAGAATTTACTTTATAAAAAATATTATATATCAAATACCCCCCAAACTTGAGTTTTTGCTTGTCCTCAAGCAAAAGAACATATAAAGCATAAATGAGAGATTTGATAAAACCAAAAAATTCCAAAACATGGTTGCGAATTTGATAAATCAAATCAGAAAAGAATAATTCCACCCAAATGCTATAATTTAATCGCAACAATAAAAAATTTAAAAATTAAATTCCACATTTTAATTATTTCAACCTGTTCATACTCAAATAGAACTCTATATAATTAATAATCATTTTGCTTCCTTTAAATTTCAATAAAGCAATTAAACTCTATACTTCAACTATACATGTCACACCTTACCCCTCTGTAAGGCATAACATGATCCTGTAGAATACTTAATGAACTACCGAACTTTACCTACTGATAATATATTAAGTACCCTACAAGGGATTTTAAAATCATTTTCTTACTTTTTAGAAGTGGTGAGCATTTTCTTACATTTAATAGTAGTTTAAAAACTAGCTCAAATTTTTTTCCATTTTATTTTTATGTAAATTTTAGAAAAATTTCGGCAGAGTACCGTCTGTATTTTAAGAAACAGTTCTTCAAAAACCTGTAAAAACACTTCTAATAATTTTTTTTCATCAAACTGACTACTACCTCAACACAACGCAACATTATTTCTCAAACTCCAAAATTCAAATCAATAATTCATAACTCAATATTTCCATTCATTTTTCATTAAAGTGAAAACAAATTACATTTATCAACCACTTTATATTAGCAAATCCAAAATGATATTATTACAACTTTATACAACTGCTCATGACCAGTTTTTACATATACATATAGTTACATACACAAATATAAACATTAAAATCAGGGTATAAATTTATACCTGACAAAACTTCAGGAAAGGTGGCTCCAAGATCCTCAGCAGCTCACTCTGCTACTCCTCTAGTCTCTATATCTGCGACAACAATAATAGCCATCGCTGAGTACTATGACTCAGTGGTGCACAACATACTAAAATAACATTTATGCATAATTCAAATCATACTTATTCAAATACAGTACTGAAAATGAAAGACAGATACAAAACATGATTTATAAACTTTTAGTCCAAACATTTTCATTTAGGAAGTCTCAAAATAATTTCATAAAAACACACAGTTATATCATGCCATTCGAAACATTTTCATCTCAATAGCCGAAGGCTTATGAGAAATCACAAGGCTAGCTAGCTCAAATATATGGGTACCCATTCAATTTCTTCCTCTACTGGCACACACCTCAACACTTCAGCCAGAGAGGGAATCAAAATTTGAAACTATTTCTTCCCACTAGTAATGCTAGTGAGGTATTCAAATATATGGTCATGACACTGTGGTTTCAAAACAAGCTTAACAATATACTAACCTTTTATTGCCATTTCAACCACATACAATTAAACTTTCAACAATTTAAGACAAAAGCATAATACACTTTTTGCAATATAAGTAATTCATTTCATGCACTTTGTAAATGAATTTTAAAGAATATTGATGTTGTGCACAAACTTTATACGAGTCGCCTCTTGGCCTTGACTCGATGCCTCAGGTTCTTTCCTGGTATTCTTTTCAACTGAAACACAAAATTTTACAGTGTTTCAGTACCATAATTTATCATAAATCTAAAAATAATTTCAAATCTATTTATACCTAGCTTTAATATGCTAAACTTGATGTTCTTTAAAATTTGTATTTCAGTGTTACTATTCATGATACTATTCAAGTCAATTTGTTGACTTTCTAATGCTTAATAGGTATGAGAATTCTAATTTCACCCACATACCACATTTTGGTTACCTAATTTGTTGGTTTTGGTTGTTTCCTCAAACTTCAAGTCTCTTAGGCACAAATTTTAAATTTTTAAATATTAGATTTATTGCATCATGCTTATGTCATGCATGATGTCATAACTTTTTGATTTTTGGATTTTTCATTTCCTTTTCATTTCTTTTCCATTTACTTCTTTTATTTAATTCTTGATCCTGAAATTTTCTTTTCTCCAATTTTATTGAACAGTTAGGTTAGGTGTCAGCTCTAGAGGTGAATTGACCAAACTGCCCCTCGCTAGTTCAATCCGGTTTGCAAGTAATTCAATATTTCTTCCTGATCCCTGACCTAATTATTTGACTTGCTTAATAATTATTTTTTATGATTTTTTCTTTTCCACTGTGTTCGTAATAGTCCTAAGGACTGCAGAATCACATTTTAAGGTTCAAAATTTGAGTTTAGACTGACCTCGCAGTCATTCCCGAGAAGGTAACCCTGAAGGAGCGGAAGCATGAAAAACACAAGTTTATACCATTGAATTTAAAAATTTTTACCTAGGGTCACATGCATCATGCAAGATTTATTTTTATCTATTTGATTTCAATGATAAACAACATATTAAAACTCTTTTAATATGTTTTTTGGATCTGTATTTACCATTTAAGATTTTAAAATTAATCAGATAATTTTAGAATCCTAGATTAAATCAAGAACAAACTCACTAACCTTTTGATGCACTGCAGTGTATTTGCGCCTTTGAGATTCATCTTCAGGACAGCAGATGTTATCCCTCTAGTTTATCCACACCAAGAACACCTATGGCAGCCCTTGAACAGCTTCTAAAGCTTTTTCTATTATTTAGAAAATCAAGTTCTACCTTTTAAGAGATTAAAGATGTAAACAAGACACTAGAAATGATTTCTAGTATTTTTATTTCAAGAGATTGCTTGCTAATCTCTTGGAATGAATGAGAGATGAAGAAGAAAAGAAGGGAGAGACAACCAAGGGGTGGCGGCACCTTTTGGAGCAGTAGCTTGTATGTTTTATTTTTTCATAACAACACTTATATAGCTAGGTCACCACTTAAACCCTTGCCACATGTCACCCTTTGATTGGTTCTAGGTTTAATTGACCCAATCACATTGTGCCAAGTGTCAAACCTATATTTAATCTTAATTTTAATCATCTTACATGATTAAAAGACATTTGGAAAGCTTATGTGTAATGCCATGTGTCACCATCTCATGGTGCCACATGTCACCCTGTTAAATGACTAAAATGTCCCTGTATCTTAATTTTGAGTTCTTAACCCAAAATAATTATTTCTTTTCTTCTAATCAATTTATATTAAATATAAATTAATTAATTAATCTCTATTAATTAATTTCTCATTAATTAAATTCATATTTAAACACTTTAAATATAAATTTAACTTATACTAAATATAAATTTAACTTATACTATACATCCAATAATCTAGATTTGGTTTCAAGTCATGCTAGGGACTTTGCAATCTAATTGCAAACCAAACCTATTTAATTAATCAATTAAACTCTTTAATTAATTAATTAAATCATATTTAATTAGGTGACAACTTGTGTATTTGTGTGACTTACTAGGTTCATCACTAATTGGTAATGAGATATGATATCAACTCTTAATATCATCAGAACTCTTTCTTACCATAAATGATTTCTCTAAATCATTTTATGCACCTCATAAACCATGATTAACACCTAGCATAGCATGCCATGGCCACCCAACTAGTAATAAGTTTTACCTTAAATGAACCTATAATCATATGTTACCATGCACTAGAATCTCTCTATTATAAAATCCCAACTCAAGCTAGAGTCATGGCTTATGTCAAACTCCATTTGCTATGAATATTATGTTCTCTTTTAATTCCAGTTCTTGATTAAAAAGATTTTCTCATTAGAAACTCTTTTCTAATTAAGTCTATCTGTCTTGGCCAGGAACTTGAAACATCAAGAACTATTAAATGAACATAGGATTTTATCTCTATTTACTTAGAGGAACAGATTCCATCTTGATCAACACTTACCTCTATATATAACTAGTAGGAGCCAACACATGCCCATATACCCATACACAGTACAAGTATGAAAGCAGTATCAAACTTAAACTACATATATACAAGATAATTGTGCTATCTCAGGTCTAAAGATTATATGCACTGATATGATTTATGACAAAACATTGATAAGAGTAAACTCCATGTGCTTGTAATAAGTGTCACTGGTTCAACCTACTTATCATTTATTAGTGCCTATCATGTTTGTCATATGGCATGAGACTCACCATTCCATCTTATTTATATCTCATATAAATAACTTGGGAACAAACATGAATACAATCTTTCTGGATAAGTCATGTCTTTATTATGAAGTATCCTCGATTGTGAACATATTTATGATACTTTGTACTAGAAATACTGTTACTCATATTCTTAACAACTTAAGAATAGAATTTCTAACAAAATATCAATGGACCTTTCCTATTGCACATAAATATATTATGTAAACGAAAAAGTGAAAATGCCTTTTATTAATAAAAACATATACAAGATACATACTAAATGATATGCTCTAGGGCATACTACTACCAATCTCCCACTAGCACTAGAGCCATTCATTACAATATCTTAGACCCATCTTCTCAAGATATCGGTCTAACTGTGCTTGTGACAAAGGCTTAGTGAATGGATCAGCTGGATTTTCAGCTGATGCTATTTTCTGCATGGCTATATCGCTTTGCCCAACTATTTCTCTGATAATGTAGTAGCGACTTTCTATGTTTTTGGATTTTTGGTAAGACCGGGGTTCCTTGGCCTGTATTACTGCTCCATTACTGTCACAGTGTAGTGGAACTGCTAACTCAATGGAAGGAACTACTATAAGTTCTGTCACGAACTTTTTTATCCAAACAGCTTCCTTTGCAGCATCTGATACAGTAATATACTCAGCCTGGGTAGTGGAATCTACAGTCGTGCTCTATTTGGAACTCTTCCAACTGACTGCACCTCCATTACAAATGAACACATACCCAGAGGTAGACTTTCTATCATCGATATTTGATTAGAAATCAGAATCAGTATGACCATCCAATTGCAACTCTCCACCTCCATAGATCAAGAATAAATCCTTAGTTATTCTCGAGTACTTAAGAATATTCTTGACAGCTATCCAGTGTTCCAAACCTGGATTGGATTGATACCTGCTAGTCAAACTAATAGCATATGTGATATTCGACCTAGTATACAATAATGCATACATTAAACTTCCAATAGCCGAAGCATATGGAATCATGGCCATTTTATCTCTTTCTTCAAGTGTCTTTAGAGACATCTCTTTAGAAAGATGGATACCATGTCTCACTGGTAACAATCCTCTCTTGGAATCAAGCATGTTAAACCTCTTTAACACCTTTTCCAAGTATAGACTTTGGGATAAACTAATTATTCTTTTCACTTTATCTCTATAGATGCGAATCCCAAGAATATAGGTTGCCTCCCCTAAGTCTTTCATGAAGAATATATTTGACAACCATACCTTTATAGTTGTCAATATACCTGTGTCATTATCCATCAACAGTATGTCATCCACATATAAGATAAGGAAAGTGATAGCACTATCACTAACCTTCTTATATACACATGGCTCATCCTCATTTTTGATAAAACCAAAGGATTTAATGGCTTCATCAAAATGCATGTTCCAACTCCTAGAAGCTTGCTTCAACTCATAACTGGATCACTTTAGCTTGCATAACTTGGAACCATCTTGGCATTCAAAACCCCTGGGTTGTTCCATGAAATATTTTCTTTAATATATCCATTAAAAAAAGCTATTTTGATATCCATATGCCAAATCTTATAATCATAGTATGCAGCTATTGCTAATAGAATCCTAATTGATTTAAGCATGGCAACAGGCGAGAAAGTCTTTTCATAGTAGATTCCTTGCCATTGGCGAAACCCTTTCGCTACTAGCCTTGCCTTATAGGTCTCTACCTTTCCATCAGAACCAATTTTCTTCTTGAAAACCCATTTGTTCCCTATAGGTACAATACCTTCATGTCGGTTAACAAGATCCCAAACTTGATTCTTATACATAGAATCAATTTCAAATTTCATAGCATCAATCCATTTTGAAGAGTCTATATCTGATATAGCTTTTTCATAGGTAAGTGGATCATCTCCATGATCTACTTCTTCATCAGTAGACAACTCTTGTTCTTCTTCATGAAGGAAGCCATATCTCACTGGTGGGTGAGATACCCTGGTTTTCCTACGAGGAACAGCTGTAGATGTTTCATCAACTGGTGTAGGTTGACTAGATGGATTTATATCCATCTGATCTGTTGGTTTGTCAGAATTCTCTAATTCCAACTCTATTTGCCTTCCTTTGCCTCCTTCTTGAACAAACTGTTGTTCAAGAAATGGGGTATCTTTACTCACCACAACCTTTTGTGATGTAGGCAAATAAAAAAAATATCCAAAACTATCTTTTGGATATCTAACAAATCGACCCTTTTCTGATCTGGTTTTCAATTTATCAATGTTCAGCTTTTTGATATAAGCTGAACAACCCCAAGTCTTAACATGCTTAAGACTTGGTTTTCTTGCATGCTATATCTCATAAGGTGTAGAAGAAACTGATTTTGATGGAATCCTATTCAGAATATACAAAGCTAATTCTAATACAAATCCCCAAAAGGAGATTGGCATATTAGTATAGCTCATCATACTACGTACCATATCCAATAGGGTACGATTTCTCCTTTCAAATACACCATTCAACTGTGGTGTTCCTAGAGGAGTCAGCTGGGAAACAATGCTATACTCTCTCAAGTATTCTGTAACACCCCTAAGTTTGGTAGTGTGTTCTACTGTTCCAGTGACCAGTATTGTCCGGACAGTTAGGATGCCTAGAACTACACTTCGATATGAGTGAGGAGACATAAAATAATGAAATACAAGAAAAACAAAAAAAAAATAGCAAAGAAATGTAACCAAGTTAAGCGAGCTGAGAACCCTAGCGATGGGTGATCGCACCGGCAAGTCACGGCGTAGTCCGTTGACTAGCCCTGGACTGCGGGGAACCCTAGAAAATATTTTTAGGACTTAAATAAATATTTATTGAAGTATAAATATCATTAGAAATATCAAAGAAAATTAAATAATTAGTACAAAGAAAAGTGAGAAATCGAAAAACGGACAAAACCCGGTGTTACCGAAAAATCGGGAATGTAATCCGAACAGGGGCATTGTGGTCATTTGACACCCCAAGTTGTCTTTTGACTTAAATTTTCATAAAAAATAAATAATATTACACTTGGAAAATATAATGAAAAATTAATTTAATGGTACCTAATGTAAATAACAAAAATGGAGGGTAAATGGGGTAATTAGCACTTAAACATATAATATGATTAAAAAAGCATGAGTGGAGCACTATGGGAATTAAAATATTCATTAAGTGGGCAGATTACTTCCACTAAGCTCATCTTCAACCTTCATTCCTCACCATTGCTGAAATGAAGAAGTTCCAAGGTTCTCCCATGGCCACCCAAATGCATGGTTCATTACACCCATTTTCAAGCTAGATTTTGGTTACTTGTCTTCATTAATTTTGTTCCTCACACCATGGGCAGTAGATAGGCAGCAAGAAAGGAAATTTTTTGTGGAGTTTTGAAGAATTTCCAAAGTGGTAAGTTTGAGTTTTTGATTGTTGCTTTGTTAAAGTTTGTAAGGATGTTATGGGTGTTTGATTTATGGAGAAATTTTTAAGGTTTGATGTTGAATGGGGATGTGTACTTTTGGTAGCCATGGAAACACTTTAAAGGCAGTTTATTTTTGCTTGTAAATGGTGAATTAAATGATTGATTAAATGTATATTGTGTAGGAAATTGTTTGGGTGATGTATACTTAGTATATGTAAATGTGAATTGAAATTTGAAGCTTGGAAATTTATGGAATGTAAAGGCACCATTGTAGCAGGTTGTTGACTCTAGAAGAATGCTGGAATTCATGCTTGGTTTATGGTATATTAATGTTGAATTATGTTGGATGTTATGGCAGTTTGATGTGTAGGTATGATGGTGTGAAGTTAGACATGTAAAAGTGTTATGGTTAGGTGCTTGAATTATTGTAAATTGAGTTGAAAAATTCTGCACTTTATGGTGTATGTTGAATGTAATTGTAAGCTGCCAAAATTACCTATAATGTGTTGTGAATTATGTTTAGGTCATGATACAACCAGAATTGACTTGAATATTGAGTTTGGTAAGTGTTAGGAGTGATCCTTGATGTGTATGAAAGAAATGCAATAAGGCAGTTTGTGTTTTAGGCCTATAACTTTAAGTGTATGGCTCCAATTGGTATGAGACCAATTGGAGGTGAAACTAGGCACAAAATTTGCCAACTTTCATGAAGGAAGCATACCAAAATTCTGCTTGCAAGGTAGCTTGAAAAGTGACCAAATCCGGATTAAGTGCAATTGAGGCCTGAAAATTGACCATTTGGGCAGCAGTTAGTGTTTAGGCCATAACTCACTCAAAAAGGTCCAATTGACCTGAAATTCTGACCATGAATAGTTAAGACCCATATATACAAGTCTTATGAAGACACCAAAGCCCAGAAATGACCATAAGCAAGTCAAACAGCTTGCACAAGTTCGGGTCGAAAAACTGGCCGAACCTAAAATGACCTAAAGTGACCAATTTTGGTGCAATTTGACCAGCAATAGTAAAATGACCATAACTTGGTCTACATAACTTAGAATGACCTGAAATTTTGCCCCGCGTTCCATAAGACATAGATCTACGAGTTTGTAGTTTAGACCGAAACCCGAAAACCAAGGAAACTAGGTCAAACTAGTATCCCGGAATCCAGCAAATTGTAAGAAAATACAGTATACACGGAAATGAACTTGGTAACATGTACCAACCCTAAAAGACTATCGAATGTGACATGTTAGTAACATTAAAACCTAATTTACCTAGAATGCATCGAGGGTTGACATATTAGGTTGATTAAGCAAATAATAGCATTCAGTGAATTACTTATCAAACATTATCGTTAGAGAGAGTTTAATTAAGTACTGAAACACTTCAAATTGTGTTTCTCAGTTAGCAAAGACTCAGGGAAAGGGAAGGAAAAACTGAGTCAAGACCAGGAGACAGTTATAAGAGGTTTGTGCACAACAACTATTTCTTTTGAATTTTTCAATTAAAATGAATTATGACTATTTGTACATTATTGTTTTAAATTGTGGAAATGTGTTTGAATGGATATTTATTGCTTGAAAAGCATTGTAAATGGTTTGAAACTGTGAGAAATTGTTTGAATGATATTGATGGATACTTATTGATTGAAAAGCATTGGAAATGGTTTGAAACCACAGCTATCATGTATATTGATTGTATTCCTCGCTAGCTTGTCTAGTGGGACGAATTGAATTCCCTCTCTGGCTGAAGTGTTGAGGTGTGTGCCTGTTGAGGACGAATTGGATGAGTACTCATATTTTTGCTAGCTAGCTATGTTATTCCTTATTAGTCATTGACTTTTGGTATGAATTGAATACCTCATTAGCCATCGGCTTTTGGGACGAATTGAACTTTGGAACATGATTAAGCTGTGTGTGGTTTATTGATATGTATTATGAAATGGAGTTTAAATTCTTATTGACATTCACTATCTTTTGAATTTAACCGTGATTTGACTTATTGAAATTTATTGTGATATTGAGAAATGGAGTTTAAATTCTTATTGACATTCACTGTCTTTTGAATTTAACCGTGATTTGACTTATTGAAATTTATTGTGATATTGAGAAATAGAGTTTAAAGTCTTATTGACATTCACTGTCTTTTGAATTTAACTATGTTTTGATTACTGAGATTTATTGTGATATTGTGTTAAATTCCTTCTGACATTTATTGTCTTAAATTTAACTATGATTTTACGTATCCATCATTTATATGATTTATGAATTGTGATTTAAAGTTGTATTTGGTTAATGTTGTGCACCACTGAGACATTGTCTCAGCGATAGCTTTTCATTGTTGTCGTAGGTAGACAGACGAACAGGGCAGTAGATTAGGCTGCTAGTACATCCAGCGAGAGATTATCGGGTATAATGAGTATACCACATTTTGCATTTTGTACTGTAATGTATGACCATTGTATGTACATATTGTTCTTGGTTTTGAGCAGTTGTAAATTAAAATTGTACCTTAAAGTTGTAAAGTAAATTATGAGATATTTTGGCTTGTAAAATTTGTACTGTATTTCTTTATCTCAGTCTTTGAAAAATTATTATGGATTTGAGTTGAGAAATCTGTTGTGTTGAGTTATGTTGGAGTTGAGATTTGGAAATATATTTGAAGTGCTTTTTACAGGTTTTCTGAAGAACTGTTTTATCCAAAATACAGATGGCACTCTGCCAAAATTCTTACAGAAATTACTAATAGTCCAAATGAGTTAGCTGTTTCACTTCAGTTCACAAAGGTTTTTAACACCTGTAAATAGTGCTCACCACTGTAAAAGAAGTAAGAAAAGTTTTTTTTTTAAAATCCCTTGTAGTGTATTTAATGGGTTATCAGTAGACGAAGTTGGTAATTCATTAGGTATACTACGGGATCATATTATGCCTTACAGAGGGGTAGGGTGTGACATATTCATCAAATTCAGTACTCAAATATTCTCCTCCATGATCTGATCGAAAAGCTTTAATACTCTTTCCTGTTTGATTTTCTACTTCAGATTTAAATTCTTTGAACTTTTCAAATGATTCATGTTTGTATTTCATCAAATACAAATACCCAAACCTTGATTTATCATCAGTAAAGGTAATAAAGTAATGAAAATCGCCTTTAACCATTTCCTTAAATGGATTACATACATCACTATGTATTAGTTCCAAAATATTTTCAGTTCTTAGTCCTTATCCAACAAAGGGTGATCTAGTCATTTTGCCCTAAAGGCAAAATTCACAAATTGGAGTAAGGTTAGAGCCCAATGATGATAAAATCTCCATTTTCTCCAATTTTGCAATTCTATCTTCTGCAACATGATCTAATCTTAAGTGCCAAATATATTTTGAACTTGAGTTGATTTTCATCATAGCATTGCATTCTTTTAGATTGCTATACTCTGGACAGTGGAAACACTTTCCTGCTGGCAGTGGAAACACTTTCCTTTACCTTTGTTAACTTTGATCTTTGTTTTTCTGTTTGGCTATCTTCTTGGAAGATCTTGGAACTTGAGGTTTCTTTTTCTAATTGCCCTTTTTCTTATTGGACTTTCCAGCAGAAAAATATGCAATCAAAGCTACCTCTTTTCCTTTATTGCCCGATATATTCTTTTGGGCAATAACCAGCATGTTGAGTAAACTAGCCAAGGTGCATTCTTGTTTAGTCATATGGAAATTTGTCACAAAATTCCCAAAAGACTCAGGAAGGGACTGAAGGATCAAATCCGTTTGCAGTTGGAAATCCATGTTGAAGTCAAGATGTTCCAACTACTCAATCAGCTGAATCATCTTGTGGACATGATCCCCAACATTCTGTCCCTCAGACATCCTCATGCGGAACAGCTGTCTAGATATCTCATACCTAGCATTCCTGCTGTGCTCACCACATAACTCTTGTAGGTGAAAGAGGATCTCACTCGCACTCTGCATGTTTTCATGCTGGTTCTGTAACTCATTACTCATAGAAGCAAGCATGTAACACTTAACTATCATATCATGCTCCTTCCACTTGTCCAAAGTTTCATGTTCCTCTTGGGTGGCCTCTGGAGGTAAGGGACCAGGAACATTTGAGTCTAGAACATATCACATATCCTATATGTTCAAGGTTCAGGACAAGTTTCAAATTTCTTAGCCAATCAGAGAGATTAGGTCCTGTCAACCTATTGCGATCAAGTATGCTTGCAAGGATATTGGATGGTGGTGGTTGTTCTGTGCTCATTATTATCAGAAAATTAACTGCAAAAAATAACTAAATTAATTAGTAAATGTTTCATGTAATTAACCAAAATGATTATGGTCTTTTAATCAAATTGTTCCTCCCACTAACTTAGCAAATCCTACACTTCCAAAGTAGAAAATGGAAATCCTAGTTGGATGGATTTCTAGTGGGTGATTGAATTCTTATAATTCTATTGATCATCCTCAGGTACATCCATTATTGGATTTACAATAAACTATAAGTGAGCAACTTCTTGCCCATCACATCTCATATGAGGTTCAATCCATTACCTAGCCCCTAATGCTCAAAATCTCAGATACATCCATTATTGACTTATCTTGCATTAGTTAAGTTAATCCCAATGAGCCAGTAATTATGCAAATAATTTTAATGTCCTCACGTACATCCAATATTGGCCACCAAACCATTTACATATGTACAACATCTCATGCTTAACAATTATTCTTAAGAAAATCTCTTAAGTTAATTGCATCTTATGCAAGTATTTAAAATTTCTTAAAATAATTGCCTCAATGGAGGGCCCATGTTATAATTACTTTAATTATAGCATTTCCAACTTAATCATTTGTTTGGAAGATTTTATGGTCATCCTAATTACTATTAAGGTCTCACTTTGCACATTATCCATTTAGCATGCATATATCATATAATTGCATACATTCCTATACATCTCATGCATTCATGGATAAGCAGTAAATATGGTATGATCATGGACTTTCTAAGGGATTCAATTCTGAGCCACTAAGAATTGAATCAGGACATTCCTAGGTGCATTTCATTCATTCATTTTACAAGAGTTGCTGAAGGAGTACATAATCAACACTTGATCTTGAATTCCTCCCACTGGTCCCACCGATGCTCTTGACCTCCTTGAACTTCTTGCAATCTAATATTACATAGTAATCTTTGGCATACCAAAGCGAATTTAAAAGAACTTAAATAAATGAAATTACAACCCAAAAATTATTACAAACTTAATAATACATGCCCAAAATAAATTAAAATAAATTAATTAATTTACAATCCCAAAGAAACATAAAAGAAATAAATCCAATCACATTGGTCTTTTATAGTCCATGATCATCCATCATGCATATCACTATTTAACAATTAAATAAAACATACATACTTAAATTAATTTGAATATCTTATATTCAACTTAAAAATCCAAATTTGAATATGATTCAAATAAATTTAAAAATTCAGATTTGAATCTCATTCAAACAAATTTAAAAATTCAGATTTGAATCACATTCAAACAACCTTAAAAATTCAGATTTGAATCACATTCAAAAATTTTTTAAAAAATCAGATTTGAATCACATTCAAACAATTTTTAAAAATTCAGATCTAAATATTATTCAAACAACTTTAAAAAATCAGATTTAAATATGATTCAAATAACTTTAAAAATTTAGATTTGAATCATATTCAAACAACTTTTAAAAATCAGATTTGAATCACATTCAAACAATTTTTAAAATTATGATTTGAATCAAAATTTAATTGTGTGATTGAAATTATAATTAAACAATTTAATTAGATATAAGATAAGCTTTTAGATCATACAATAATTGCAAATTAGAAAGCCAAACCTTGAGCCACTCATGAAGCCACAAACCTTGCGCACTATGAAGGTGTTCTCTTGCATGCCGCCACACATCCATTGTAACCAGCAATAGATAAATCATCTCATGATCAAAACACATAATTAAATCATATAATCAACAATCTAAATGGAAAATATAGTGGCTCTGATACCAATTGAAGGAACAGAAGCATGAAAAACACAAGTTTATACCTTTGAATTCAAAAATTTTTACCTAGGGTCACATGCATCATGCAAGATTTATTTTTATCTATTTAATTTCAATGATAAACAACATATTAAAAATCTTTTAATATGTTTTTTTGGATCTGTATTTTCCATTTAAGATTTTAAAATTAATCAGATTAATTTTAGAACCTTAGATTAAATCAAGAACAAACACACTAACCTTTTGATGCACTGCAGTGTATTTGCGCCTTTGAGATTCATCTTCAAGACACCAAGAACACCTATGGTAGCCCTTGAACAGCTTCTAAAGCTTTTTCTATTATTTAGAAAATCAAGTTCTGCCTTTTAAGAGATTAAAGATGTAAACAGGACACTAGAAACGATTTCTAGTATTTTTAATTCAAGAGATTACTTGCTAATCTCTTGGAATGAATGAGAGATGAAGAAGAAAAGAAGGGAGAGACAGCCAAGGGGTGGCGACACCTTTTGGAGGAGCATCTTGTATGTTTTATTTTTTTCATAACAACACTTATATAGCTAGGTCACCACTTAAACCCTTGCCACATGTCACCCTTTAATTGGTTCTAGGTTTAATTGACTCAATCACATTGTGCCAAGTGTCAAACCTATATTTAATCTTAATTTTAATCATCTTACATGATTAAAAGACATTTGGCAAGCTTATGTGTAATGCTATGTCTCACCATCTCATGGTGCCACATGTCACCCTGTTAAATGACCAAAATATCCCTGTATCTTAATTTTGAGTTCTTAACCCAAAATAATTATTTCTCTTCTTCTAATCAATTTATATCAAATATAAATTAATTAATTAATCTCTATTAATTAATTTCTCATTAATTAAATTCATATTTAAATACTTTAAATATAAATTTAACTTATACTATACATCCAATAACCTAGATTTGGTTTCAAGTCATGCTAGAGACTTTGTAATGTAATTGCAAACTAAACCTATTTAATTAATCAATTAAACTCTTTAATTAATTAATTAAATCATATTTAATTAGGTGATAACTTGTGTATATGTGTGACTCACTAGGCTCATCACTAATTGGCAATGAGATATGATATCAACTCTTAATATCATCATAACTCTTTCTTACCATAAATGATTTCTCTAAATCATTTTATACACCTCATAGACCATGGTTAACACCTAGCATAACATGCCATGGCCACCCAATTAGTAATAAGGCTTACCTTAAATGAACCTATAATCATATGTTACCATATGTTACCATGCACTAGAATCTCTATGTTACAAAATCCCAACTCAAGCTAGAGTCATGGTTTATGTCAAACTCCATTTGCTATGAATATTATGTTCTCTTTTAATTCCAGTTCTTGATTAAAAAGATTTTCTCATCAGAAACTCTTTTCTGATTAAATCTATCTGTCCTGGCTAGGAACTTGAAACATCAAGAACAATTAAATGAACATAGGATTTTATCTCTATTTACTTAGCGGAACAGATTCCATCTTGATCAACACATACCTCCACATATAACTAGTAGGAGCCAACACATGCCCATATACCCATACACAGTACAAGTATGAAAGCAGTATCAAACTCAAACTACCTATATACAAGATAACTGTGCTATCTCATGTTTAAAGATTATATGCACTGATATGATTTATGACAAAACATTGACAAGAGTAAACTCCATGTACTTGTCATAAGTGTCACTAGTTCGGCCTACTTATCATTTATAAGTGCCTATCATATTTGTCATATGGCATGAGACTCACCATTCCATCTTATTTGTATCTCATATAAATAACTTGGGAACAAACATGAATATAATCTTTCTGGATAAGTCATGTCCTTATTATGAAGTATCCTCGATTGTGAACCTATTTATGATACTTTGTACTAGAAATACTGTCACTCATTTTCTTAACAACTTAAGAATAGAATTTCTAACAAAATATCAATGGACCTTTCCTATTACACATAAATATATTATGTAAACGAAAAAGTGAAAATTCCTTTTTTTAATAAAAACATGTACAAGATACATACTAAATGATATGCTCTAGGGCATACTACTAACACACCCATCGCTGTTACTCCCAGCTCATTTAACTTTTTGTGTTCTGTTTTTCTTATTTATACTTAACGATTTGGTAATTACTAGTTATTTGTGTTCAGGGCTTATCTAAGTGTCTTAGATGTGGTTCTAATCCTCTTAATTGTCCTGACTAACACCGGTCACTGGAGCAGTGAAATATACCAGGCTATGCAAATAGGGGTATTACAATTCTCCCCCCCTTAAAATAAATTTCGTCTTGTAATTTTACCTGGTAATCAGTCTTTGAACAGCTGTGGGTGCTATCTCCTCATGTCCTCCTCTCGTTCCCAAGTAGCCTCCTGGCCTGAATGATGGTTCCACAACACTTTTACCAATAGTATTTGCTTGTTCCGTAGCTGCTTCACCTCATAAGACAGAATCTCTATGGGTTCTTCCTCGTATGTGAGGTCTGGATTCACCTCAATCTCTTCTACTGGTAGTACATAAGATGGGTCTGATCTATACCTCCTCAACATAGACATATGGAAGATGTTATGATGGGTCTGATCTATACCTCATCAATATAGACACATGGAAGACGTTATGTATCTTCTCCAACTCTGGAGGTAGTACCAAACGATATGCCAAAGGACCCACTCTCTCCAGAACCTCATATGGCCCAATGAAACAAGGACTCAGTTTCCCCTTCCTGCTGAGTCTCATAATTCTCTTCCAAGGGGAAATCTTGAGGAATACTTTCTCACCCACTGCATATTCAATATCCCTTCTCTTCAGATCAAAAGAAGACTTCTGACAGTCTGATGTAGTCTTAAGTCGATCTCTAATCAATCTGATTTTCTCTTCAGTTTGCTAAACAATTTCTAGCCCAATTAACTTTCTTTCACCAACCTCATCCCATGTCACACCCTACCCCTCTGTAAGGCATAACATGATCCCCTAGTATACCTAATGAATTACCAACTTCGTCTACTGATAACCCATTAAATACACTACAAAGGATTTTAAAACTTTTCTTACTTCTTTTTACAGTGGTGAGCACTATTTACAGGTGTTAAAAACTTTTTTGAACTGAAGTGAAACAGCTAACACATTTGAAGAAATAATAATTTCAGTAAAAATTTTGGCAGAGTGCCATTTGTATTTTGAATAAAGCAGTTCTTCAAAAACCTGTAAAAAGCACTTCAAATATATTTCTCAATCTCAAACTTCAACATTTAGTCAACTCAAAATCCACAATAATTTTTTAGTATTTTCAAAGGCTGAGATAAAAGAAATATATCATAATATTTACAAACCAAAATAATTTACAATTTATTTTACAACTTCAATGTACAATTTTAATTTATAACTGTTCAAAACCAAGAACACTATATACATACAGTGAACATACATTATAATATAAAATGCAAAATATGGTATACTCAATATACCCGATGATCTCTTAGTGTAGTACTAGCAGCCTAGTCTGCTGCCCTGTCCGTCTGTCTACTTGCGACAGCAATGAAAAGCTATCGCTGAGTGGTGAACTCAGTGGTGCACAACTATAATTTAAAACATAGTACAATATACATTGACAAAATTTACAGCAAATAATTTGAAAATCTAAAACTCATCAAATTCCAAAACTTAAAATATTCATTGCCAATAATGTAAATCATCTGTATGAAATGATTTTGATCATGAAATTCAATTTATCAAATCATGACTAACCATTTAAGGTAGTTCCAACAAAATCAATTATACATAAATCATAACTGAAATCACAATTCTTTACTATTCAAAAACATTATGTGTCTCAAAAACCATGTTGTATCTCAAAAATCATGCTTTATCTCAAAAACCATGCTGTATCTCAAAAATCATGCTGTATCTCAAAAATCATTCTTTATCTCACTAACTATGCAAGACTAATCCGAAAGGGCCATATTCGAAGCGATTCTAACTCCCTATGGTCGGGGAGGTCAAATCAGATTCTAACTCCCTATGGTCGGGGTGGTCGAATTATCGTGCACAGTACACATCACAATAATGAATCTTCCGCAAGGGCCATAACGATAAAAAAAACTTAGATCTAACCTCAAATCAGAGGAAAATCTAAGCCTGTGCACGTACCATGGTAATCAAAACACAACTAACTCCATTGTCTTCTCAACAAATGAGAGAGACGGGTAATAACCTATTCAAGCATCTATAGTGAGATATAAAACAATATCACAATCCTTTTAGTGAGCATAAATCACAATATAATTCGAATCAAATTCAATTCCAATATCCAATAATTTTTATGCTCATCACAATTCAAATCATAAATTTGCATTTTTCCATGAAAATTACCATCACAATTCAAAACATGTTCTATCACAATTTTCCAAAACATAATTTATTCAATCCATAACAATGCTTAATACTTGTAGAAATACCATTTCACAAAGCTAAATTCATACATACTATAATAATTTCAATAATCATTGAATTAAATCTAATGCTTGTTAAACACAATACATAAGAAAAATATGTCATTTAATCATATGAAATATTCAAAACAAAATCAGTTAAAAACTAGTTGTGCACAAACCTCTAATAACTGTCTCTTGGCTCTGACTAAGTGTTTCCTTCCCCTTCCCTGAGTCTTTGCTAACTGAAACACACAATTTGAAGTGTTTCAGTACTCATTTAAACTGTCTCTAACGATAATACTTGATAATTAATTCACTGAATTCTATTATTTCCTTAGTCAACCTAAGATGTCGACCCTCCATGCATTCTAGGTGAATTAGGTTTTAATGTTACCAATATGTCACATTCAATAGTCTTTTAGGGTTGGTACATGTTACCCAATTTATTTCCATGTATATTGCGTTTTCTTGCAATTTGCTAGATTTCGGGATACTAGTTCGACCTAGTCGGACGACCTAGTTCCCTCGGTTTTCGGTCAAAACTACAAACTTGTAGATCTATGTCTTATTGCATGTGGAGCAAAATTTCAGGTCATTCTGAGTTATGTAGACCAAGTTATGGTCATTTTACTATTGCTGGTCAAAATGCATCACAATTGGTCACTTTAGGTCATTTTAGGTCATTTTATGTCATTTTAGGTTCGGCCAGTTTTTGGACCTGAACTTGTGCAAGCTGTTTGACTTGCTTATGGTCATTTCTGGGCTTTAGTGACTTCATAAGACTTGTAGATATAGGTCTTAACTATTCATGGTCAAAATTTCAGGTCAATTGGATCTGTTTTGAGTGAGTTATGGCCAAAACACTAACTGCTGCCCAAATGGTAAATTTTCAGGCCTTAATTGCACTAATCCGGATTTGGTCATTTTTCAAGCTACCTTACAAGCAGAATTTTAGTAAGCTTCCTTCATGAAAGTTGGCACATTTTGTGCCTAGTTTAACCTCCAATTGGTTTCATACCAATTGGAGCCACACACTTAAGGTTCTAGGCCAATAACATAAACTGCCCTATTGCATTTTATTCATTACTCATCAAGGACACTTTTAACACTTACCAAACTACACATTCATGCCAATTCTGGTTTGTACCATAACCTAAACACATTTCACAACATATTGTTGGTCATTTTGGCAGCTTACAATCACACTTAATATGCACCATATAGTACAGAATTTTTCAAGCTCAAATTACAATAATTCAATCACCTAACCTAGCTTATTTACATGTCCAACCTCACACCATCATACATATACCCAAGCTACCATAACAACTACCACAATTCAACATTAATATTTCATAAACTAAACATGAAATAACATTTTTATGGTTCACCAAATTAAGCTGCCGATTCATACATCACACTCCATTAATTTCCAAGCTTCCAAATTCAAGTACACATTTACATATACTTAATATACATCACCCAAATAAATTCCTACACACATAAACACTTAATCAACCCTTTAATCTACCATTTACAAGCAAGAATAAAGTGTCCTCAAGGAGTTTCCATGGCTGCCAAAAATAAACATCTCCCTTAGAACATCAAGCTCCAAAATTCTTTTCACAATTCAAGTACCCATAACCTCCTCACAAACTTTAATGAAGCAATAACCAAAAACACAAACTTACCACTTTGGAAACTCTTCAAAACCTTGACTAAACTTGATCTTCTTGCTGCCTATCTACTGTCAAGTGGTGTAGAACAGTTTTTATGAAGAAAGCTAGTGAAAAATATGGCTAAATCATGGTTGCATAGAGCTTGGCCATGGATGGCCATGGAGGAACTTGAGAGAAGGAAAGGATTCGGCTGGTTCTGGTTTGAGAGGTTGAAGAAGGTGATTTATTTCTGCCCAAAGATGTGTAGTGGTCCACTTAGGTGAGGTGAGTGGAGGACTAAGTGAGAATTAATGATTGTTTATTCTTAATTTTCCAAATTCTCACATTAAGCTTCCCATTTTTGCTATTTAAACTTTGTACCACCAATTTAATTTTTCCTGATATTTTCCAAGTGTAATATCATGTATTTTTAATGGATATTTAGGTCAAAAGACAACTCGGGGTGTCAAATGACCACAATGCCCTTGCTCAGGTTGCATTCCCGATTTTTCGGTAACATTGGGTTTTGTCCGTTTTTTTGATTTCTCACTTTTCTTTGTACTAATTAATTAATTTTTCTTTGATATTTCTAATGGTATTTATACTTCAATAGGTGTCTATTTAAGTCCTAAAAATAATTTCTAGGGTTCCCGATAGTCTAGGGCTAGTCATCGGTCCACACCATGACTTCCCAGTGTGGTCACCCATCACTAGGGTTCTCGGCTCGTTTAACTTGACTACATTTCATTGCTATTATTTTTCCTTTGTTTTTCTTGTATATTCTTTTCTTGTATTTCATTATTTTATGTCTCCTCACTCATATCGAAGTGTAGTTCTAGGCATTCTAGCTGTCCGGACAACACTGGTCACTGGAGCAGTAGAATGCACTACCGAACATAGGGGTGTTACATTCAAACACAATGGGGTTCTACATTTTCTACCATACAAAGCTTCATATGGAGGCATCCCAATGCTTGATTGGTAGCTGTTGTTGTAAGCAAACTCAATTAAAGGCAAGTGTGTGTCCCAACTGCCCTCAAACTCAATCACACAAGCCCGTAGCATATCCTTCAAGATCTGAATTACCCTTTCAGATTGGCCATCTGTCTGTGGGTGGAATGTCGTGCTGAAGTTCAATCTAGTTCCTAGGGCACTCTAAAGACTACCCCAGAATCTAGAAGTGAACCTAGGATCTCTGTCTGATACGAGGATATTGGCACTCCATGCAGTCTTACTATCTCGTCAATGTACAACTTGGCCAATCTTTCCAAACTGTCGTCCATTTGGACAGGCAGAAAATGAGCAGACTTGGTCAGTCAGTCAACTATAACCCATACTGCATCATGACTCTTTTGTGTCCTCAGAAGTCCCATCACAAAATCCATAGTTATTCTCTCCCATTTCCATTCCGGTACTGGTAGTGGATGTAACAAACCTGCTAGTACTTGATGCTCTACCTTTACTTGCTGACAAGTTAGGTATTTAGAAACAGATTCTGCCACATCTCTTTTCATACCCATCCACCAGTAATGTTCTTTTAGTCCTCTGTACATTTTTGTGCCACCAAGATGCATAGCAAAGAAAGACTCATGTGCTTCCTTAAAAATGATCTATTTCAAGTCAACGTCATTAGGAATGCACATTCTGCCCTTGTGTAGCAATAGACCCTCATCTCTTATTGACAATTCTAGTTTCTTGCCCTGTCGGACTTCTTGTAACAGCTTCTAATACTTCTAATCATTTTGAGCAGCCATTTTGATCTGATTAATTAACATTGGCTACACATGCCATGCAACTGCTGTCTGCCTCTCATCATTAATCTCTAAGCTGGCATGCAATACTCTCAACTCATGTGCCATAGACAAAGGAGTAACCCGTAGACTTGCCATAGTCTTACAACTTAAGGTGTCAGCCATCACATTAGCTTTCCCTGGTTGATAGTCTATCAAACAATTATAGTCTTTTTTCAACTCTAACCATCTCTTCTATCTTAAATTCAACTCCTTCTGAGTGCCCAGATACTTCAAACTCTTATGATCTGTGTAGATGTAGCACTTCTCCCTATACAAATAGTATCTCCAGATCTCAAGAGTGAACATAATAGCTGCTAGCTCTAAGTCATGTATCGAATAATTCCTCTCATACGATTTTAGCTGGGTGATGTATAGGTAATGACATTCTGATCTTGCATCAATACACAGCCTAACCCATTGTGAGAAGCATCACTATAAACTGTATATTCCTTACTCAGTGTAAGTAAAGTTAGGACTAGAGCTTCAGTTAAACACCTCTTTAACTAATCAAAACTCTGTTGGCATTTATCCGTCCACTGAAATTTCACATCTTTTTGGAGTAGCTTAATCAATGGAGATGCCAAGATGGAGAATCCTTTCACAAATCGACTGTAGTATCCAGCTAAACCCAGAAAACTGTGAATTTCAGTGATATTTCTAGGTGGTCTCTAATTAAGGACAGCTTCTATCCTACTTGGATCTACCTTGATGCCCTCTGCCGATACTATGTGCCCCAAGAAGGATATTTCCTTCAGCCAAAATTCACACTTCGATAATTTAGCGTATAGCTATTTCTCCCTCAAAGTCTGCGGTATAATCTACAGATGTCTATCATGCTCTTCTACACTCCTCGAATAAACCAATATATCATCTATGAATACCACAACAAACTGGACGAGATATGGTCTAAAGATAATGTTCATGAGATCCATAAAAGCAGCTGGAGCATTAGTTAACTCAAATGGCATGACTAATAAATCATAATGGCTATAGTGGGTTTTAAAGGCAGTTTTAGGAATACTCTGCTCTTGCACCTTTAGCTGATAATAACCTGATCTCAGGTCAATTTTGGAGAACACAGCTGCACCCCTCAATTGATCAAACAATTCATAAATGTGGGGTAATGGGTATCTATTCTTTATTGTCACCTTATTCAACTGCCGGTAGTCAATACATAAATGGAGAGTGCCATTTTTCTTCTTAACAAACAACACTAGCACTCCCCAAGGTGACACACTAGGGTGGATAAAGCCTTTATCAAGTAGTTCTTGCAACTCCACTATCAACTCTTTCAGTTCTGCTGGTGCCATTCTATATGGTGTTATGGAGATTGGGTCCACATCAGGCATAACATCAATTTCAAACTACACTTCTCTTTCTGGAGGTAATCTTGGAAATTCATTAGGAAACACATTCGGAAAGTCACATACTGTAGGGATGTCCCTCAGTGCTGGACTGCCCACTTGGGTATCTATCACATGTGCCAAGTATGCTTCACACCCTTTTCTGATCATCCTTCAAGCTAGTGTAGATGAAATGATGTTTGATGGCAGTAACTGCCTCTCCCCATGTATTACCACATCACCATAAAAAGGGAGACCAAAAGTGACTGTCTTCAGTCTACAATCAATCATGGCGTGATGCCTAGCTAACGAATACATGCCCAAGATGATATCATAATCTCTGAAAAGTATTTCAATCAAATCTGATAGAAAAGTGTGTCCATGGATCACCAAAGGAAAATCTCTATAGACTCTGTTGACCCGGACCTCTTATCCTAACGGACTAGTTACTAGCACTTCAAAATCCATTTTGGCACATGAAACTGTAAGGGAACTAACTATGCTAGCACTAACATATGAGTGGGTTAAACCCAGATCAAACAGTACAATTACATCTTGATCAGAGATAGAGAATGTACCGGCTACAACATCAGAAGTCTCAGCCTCTTCCCGCTTTCTCATCGTGTAAACCTTGGTTGGAGCACTCCCTTATGCTGATTAGCTAACAGTACCCTGACTGCCAAAAGCATTGCCTCTACCCCTGCCTCTTCCTCTATTAACCGGTTGTGAACCTCTGGTAGCAGAACTCTGAATAGATCCTTCTGCAGTAGTAGGAGCTGGACCAAATCTAGGGGCACTAGTGCAGTCCTTAGCAAGATGGCCCTTGCCTCCACAGTTAAAGCAAGCTCCTGTTGCCCAATAGCATTCTCCCCCATGAATCTTGCCACATGTCTCACAGGGGCGGGGAAGATATGAACCCCTAGTCGACTGCTGACCAGATCTAAGGGGTCACTGTCTAGAGAATCTGCCCCTTCCAAATCTTCCTCCTCTACCTCTGCTAAGTCTCCCAAATTTCTTCTTTTTTCCAGATATACCACTGGGACTTTGCTCTATTGACTTTTCCCTTTTATCTTTCTCTGATTTTTCAGTCTTCTCAGATTTTTCTTTTGTTTGGGTCGCTTCTAATTCAATTCTTTTCTAACTCAAGTGCCTGAGAGATGAGCTCTAAGAAGTTACTGTCTCTGAATCCTACTACTTGCATCCTCAGACTGGGCTTCAAACTGATCTCAAATCTCTTGCACCTTTCTTTGCTGGTAGACAGGAGACACCCAGCATAGTGGCTTAAGTGGGAGAACTCCCTTTCATACTTTGCCACTGATCTATTACCTTGCTTCAGACTCAGAAATTCTTATAGCTTCTGATCCACATATGCATCTGGGACATATTTTTGTCTGAACTCTCTGTTGAAGTCGTCCCAGGTCAATACTGGCAGTTCAGCCAAGCTATGGGGGATGGTCTTCCACCAGTCATACGCATCCCCTTGCAACAAGGACACTGAGTATTCAAATTTTAGTTCATCTAGGCAGTGCAGCTTCTTAAATACTCTATCCATTCTCTCTAGCCACTGCTCTGCCCCTAAAGGGTCCACTGTACTCTTGAATTCTGTCGCTCCAAACTTCAATAGTTTGTCATATTGTCTGAATGGAGCTTGAGGTTGCACTACAAAAGTCTGGGGTGCAGCTTGAGTAGGCATACGCCCAGCCATTTGTTGAAATATTTTAGCCATCTACTGTGCTAATTTTGCAGGAAACTGCGGCATTTGTGGGGCTGGTGCCACTGACCCACTAATATTTTGGAGAGCTGGGGCTTCCCCTTAGGCCTCAGCCTCTACTGACTGCTCAACAGAGCGATCCCCTTCGTCCATTTCAGTATGGAATTAGGATATCTCCTGAACAAATAACACAAGGAGATTTCCCTCTGTTAGTTCATATTCATGATGTAATGCACTGTATGTAACAAATAAGGACATTGAGCAGTTGTACTTATCAAAGAAAAGACACAAATTCACATGTCAAAACATACTTTAAAAAATTTGCTCTGATACCACTAAAATATGTTACACCTTACCTCTCTGTAAGGCATAACATGATCCCGTAGAATACTTAATGAACTATCGAACTTTACCTACCGATAACTCATTAGGTACTCTACAAGGGATTTTAAAATCTTTTTCTTACATTTGATAGTAGTTTAAAAACTAGCTCAAATTTTTATCCATTTTATTTTTACGCAATTTTTGAAAAAATTTTGGCAGAGTGCCGTCTGTATT
The DNA here is from genome assembly GCF_030052815.1 of Hevea brasiliensis. NCBI lineage: Eukaryota > Viridiplantae > Streptophyta > Magnoliopsida > Malpighiales > Euphorbiaceae > Hevea > Hevea brasiliensis. Next base: position 72,181,988 of record NC_079501.1, read on the forward strand.
TTAAGAAAATAGTTCTTCAAAAACCTGTAAAAACACTTCCAATAATTCTTTTTCATCAAACTCACTACTACCTCAACACAATGCAACATTATTTCTCAAACTCTAAAATTCAAATCAATAATTCACAACTCAATATTTCCATTCATTTTTCATTAAAGTAAAAATAATTACGTTTATCAACCACTTTACATTAGCAAATCCAAAATGATATTATTTCAACTTTATACAACTGCTCATGACTAGTTTTTACATATACATACAGTTACATACAAAAATATAAACATGACATTCAGGGTATAAATTTATACCCGACAAAACATCAGGAAAGGTGGCTCCAAGATCCTCAGCAACTCACTCTGCTACTCCTCTAGTCTCTATATCTGTGACAGCAATAATAGCTATCGCTGAGTACTATGACTTAGTAGTGCACAACATACTAAAATAACATTTATGCATAATTCAAATCATACTTATTCAAATACAGTACTGAAAATGAAAGACGGATACAAAACATGATTTATAAACTTTTAATCTAAACAATTTCATTTAGGAAGTCTCAAAACAATTTCATAAAAACACACATTTATATCATGCCATTCGAAACATTTTCATCTCAATAGCCGAAGGCTTATGAGAAATCACAAGGCTAGCTATCTCAAATATATGGGTACCCATTCAATTTCTTCCTTTACTGGCACACACCTCAACACTTCAGCCAGAGAGGGAATCAAAATTCGAAACTATTTCTTCCCACTAGTCATGCTAGTAAGGTATTCAAATATATGGTCATGATACTGTAGTTTCAAAACTATCTTAACAATTTACTAACCATTTATTGCCATTTCAACCACATACAAGTAAACTTTCAATAATTTAAGATAAAAGCATAATACACATTTTGCAATATAAGTAATTCATTTCATGCACTTTGTAAATGAATTTTAAAGAATATTGATGTTATGCATAAACGTTATACGAGTCGCCTCTTGGCCTTGACTCGATGCCTCGGGTTCTTTCTCGGTATTCTTTTTAACTGAAACATAAAATTTTACAGTGTTTCAGTACCATAATTTATCATAAATTCAAAAATAATTTCAAATCTATTTATACCTAGCTTTAATATGCAAAACTTGATATTCTTTAAAATTTGTATTTTGGTGTTACTATTCATGACACTATTCAAGTCAATTTATTGACTTTCTAATGCTTAATAGGTATGGGAATTCTAATTTCACCCACATACCACATTTTGGTTACATAATTTGTTAGTTTTGGTTTTTTCCTCAAACTTCAAGTTTCATAGGCATAAATTTCAAATTTTTAAATATTAGATTTATTGCATCATGCTTATGTCATGCGTCATAACTTTTTGATTTTTGGATTTTTCCTTTCTTTTTCATTTCTTTTCCATTTACTTCTTTAATTTAATTCTTGATCCCAAAATTTTCTTTTCTTCGATTTTATTGAACAGTTAGGTTAGGTGTCAGCTCTAGGGGTGAATTGACCAAATTGCCCCTCGCTGGTTCAATCCGGTTTGTAATTAATTCAATATTTCTTCTGGATCCCTGACCTAATTATTTGACCTGCTTAACAATTCTTTTTCGTGATTTTCTCTTTTCCATTGTGTTCGCAATAGTCCTAAGGACCGCAGCATCACATTTTACCGTTCGAAATTTGAGTTTAGACTGACCTCGCAGTCATTCCCGAGAAGGTCACCCATCGCTGTGACTCTCGACTCATTTAACTTTTTGTATTCTGTTTTTCTTATTTATACTTAATGATTTGGCAATTACTAATTATTTGTGTTCAGGGCTTATCTAGGTGTCTTAGATGTGGTTCTAATCCTCTTAATTATTCGGACCGACACCGGTAACCGGAACAGTGAAATATACCAGGCTATGCGAATAGGGATATTACAACACATGCAATTTTGTAAGTCTATTTCCACTAATGAGAGATTCAAACTATTTCCACTAATGAGATATTCAAAAAGCTCAAACAAAATAAGATAGCTATGAAAATCAACTAATCATCATGAATCAAAACATGCCAGAATCTTAATTTTCAATTCCCTCATTGTTTCTTTATTTATTTACACTTTTTCTTTCTTTTTCTTTTTCTTTTTCTTAATAGTATTTTTGGCATTCTTTCTTATATTGTCATTTGCCTTTTTACACGAATACAGACATTAGTTATGAAGGCACCTGGTTACTCAGCAATCACAAATTCAAGGTGCTTTGCATACTTATAATCCAAGCTATGACTCAAAACAAACATGGGGCTCATGAATGTTCCTGGTTACTTGCAACTCAACTACTCTTTTTATTTTAACTATGTACAAATATATACATCGAAACAAGAAATGTCAACTAGGATTAAAGCATGCTCCAATCACAATAATTAATTTATTCTCACATTAAAAATAAAATTAATTTGTTGATTGATATCCTAAACACACTATCCACATTTTGTTGCATAGACATAATAAAATGATTATGCAAGGTTGGCAAAACAAAAATAATCATTAATTGTATAAAATCCTATGAAGCACATCACAAATCTAAAACAACTAAACTATAGATTTAATTTTCAAACTCAAATTAAAATAATTAAAAACAACAATGACAAAAATTATTTTCTTTTGAATTTCTCAATCAATAATTGCAACCATTTTTTTTTTCAACATAAAAAAAAATTATATGCACAAAAATAAAATAAAATAATAAAATAAAATAAAATATGTACCTCGAACTTATCAAAGACATTATCCTTAATAGCTAAACAAAGAAGCATATGCCATGAAAATGGGAGTGAAACATGTAAATTAAAATGGAGTAAAGAGTGAGTGGTGGGGTTGTTCGGTCTTAAGAGAAGAAAATGTTGATGTGGACCAATAGAAAAAAAAAATTAAATAAAATAAAACAAAAATTAAATAAAAAATAAAAATTAATAATAAATTAAAAAATAATGATAAAAAATAAAATAATAAAAAAAATAATGATAAAAAATAAAAAAAAATAGAAAAGAAATAATAATAATAATAATAATAATAATAATAATAATAATAATAATAATAATAATAATAATAATAAATCACATGGAAAGCGCACAATTTGGTGTGCATATTGGATGCATTGCCATGCCAAACCGTGGCCTTTGCTGGCTCACGAAATTGATTTTTTTTTTAATAAAAATTAATGCACAACTTGCAATGAAATGGCTCATGGCCAAGTGTGCATGGGATCAATCTCACACCTAGCCATGGCCTTTGCTGCCCTATGAAGAAGAAATGACAAGTTTCAACCACATTTGAATAGAAAAGCTCATGCCTAACCATGAAATCTCTTGTAAACTCACATGAAACCATGACCTCTACTATTTCTCATGAAATTTTTTTTCTTTGCAAATTAATTTCAAACTTCTTTTAGACAATGAGTCCCTTAAGCACTCTCTTTATGATTTAAAACAAGCTCCTCATGATTGGTTTTGTTATCTAACTGATGCATTAATTTCTCTAGGCTTCATAAGCTCAAATTCAATGCATGTTTTTCCCCTTTTCTCTTAAGCTCTACCACACTTGACCTTCCATTCTTTTCTTGTGAACCTCAAGCATGTGTTGGATGTACATTTAATGGTAGAATTACATAGGTATTGTATAAATTGCAATTGTAATCGACATATAAACTCACTGAGTCGTACCTCACTCCTATTCAATAATTTTTCTCAAGTTGCAAGAGGAGTAACTTTCTTTAGAGTCTAACCTTCACTTTTTCTCGCAAGGTACAATATTGTTAATTAGAAAATTTTTTATTTATTATTTATTTAATTAGTTATTTTATTCTTAGAACTCTGCTATGATACTATTTTATAAATATATTATATTAATTAATGAAAATTAATGGTATTAAATGGTTTATGTGTGTTGGGTATCAGGGTTGAGTTAGGCTTCCTAGATGTGGATTTCTAATGGTTATTAGGTTAAGGTAGCCCAAATTGATTTATAATATTTTATTTTATTTTGTTCTATATATTGAGCCTTGAAATTGGGCCTGATTATGGGTTTAGGAACAATGAGGCTTGCTACAAGCCTCAGGGGCTTTAAGCTGGCCCAAGTCCTAGTATCGGTTTAGCCCATGAAATCAAGTCATGAAATTAATCTTATGGTTCCACACCTCAACAACACCCTATGTTTTCATTCACAATAAGATAAAAGTGTTAGAAAACCCATAACAAGAAAATCAAGAAGAAGAAGAAAAAGAAGAAGATGAGAGGAGGAGCTACCCTTGAATCCTTTGCATGAACTTTCACACCAAATCTCTTTCCATTACTTACCCTTCTTCTTTACAAGATCTTCACACATAGCATTAAGAAGGTTAGATTTAGGAGATGAGCTAAAGGTAAATGGAGATGGAAGCTTAGATTTCAAGGCTCTTTAGATAGAACTTCTTAAGTAAGCATTTGTAAATGTAATTGAAGGAGATTTTTAAGAGTGAAGAAGATGAAGGATGGGATGAGATGGATGGCTGATACCCACTCCTTTCTCCTATTTTACTCGGTTATTCTTATGCCATGTGTCCAGATTTTATGGTTTTAAGCAAATTCTCTTATTGATCCTCATAGTTTTATTTCTTTTTAGTCCTTGAATTATTTCCTTTATTTGGTGATTCATTTTCATTTCATTTCTATTTTTGCATATGTTATAATCTAATGAAAATTAAGATTATACTTAACTCCTAGAACTTTTGTTGTCCACATATGTATTATAATCTTAGATATTATGGCTGTTACATTACCCTTGATATTTTAATTGCCTTCCGAGCCAAACGTCACTTAGGGAACTTAAGCTGGTGGGGGAATCAAAACTCCTTCAACTTTATAAGCACTCGGATGTTTAGTATATTGATGTTAATGAGAATCTACAATGGACCTATGGGCTTGCAACTGGGGTAACTATATTAGGGTGGTGTTTGGGCTAGGTTGCCACTTGCTCCTCCTTCCTATAGGGGATTGGTACTACTCTTCAGACTAGGCATGACTAGTACTTGTACCAGTTTAAGGAACTTGAAATTGGTGCCCCTCTAGCTCCCTAATACTTCTAAATGCATAATTGGATTCCTTCAACCTAGAGAACTAACCTTCAAAAACTACAAGTGTTGGTAGTATGTCTTAAAGCATGACATGTAATTGTATCTTGTAAATTTGTATTCCCTTTTATGGCAATACAATTTTCTTTCATATTAAATTGTTTATCTTTATATGAAAAGATCATTTAGTAGCTTGTTAGATGTTTTATTCTTAAGGTGTTAAGAATATGAGTGATGAAAAATTTTGGTACAAGTGTTATGAATTCACAATTGAGGATACCTCATTGGACATGATTTAACCAGCTAAATTATCACCTTTGTTTATTTGCACAGATTAGTATGAGATACTAATTGAAATGGAATGGTGAGTCTCATGCCATCTGACATGATGACGTTGGGACAAATACAGTGGACACTTATAAAATAAGTGGGTTAAACCAATGGAGCATAGATGACACATACATGAAGCTTACTCCTATCAATATGTTGTCATCTTGATCATAATAGTGCAAATAGTCCTTTGACCTAAGATGATACGGTTAGCTTGTATATAAATGGTTTGTGATACTTCTTACATATTTGTACTATGTATGGGCATACGGGCGTGTGTTGGATTCGATTAGTTATATATGGAGATAGGTGTTCAGTAAAGATGGGATCCATTATGCTAAGTAAATATGGATAAAGTCCTATGCTATCTAAATTATTTTTGATAAACAAAGTTCCTGGCCAAGACAAATAGACGTAATAAGAAAAAGGGGTTTCTAATGGATAGTCTTATTAATTAAGAATTAGAATTTAGATGAGGATATATGAACCAAAGCAATTGGGGTTTGACATGTATTGTGGCGCTCGGTAGGATCGAGACTTTGTGATGGAGAGACCTTAGTGCATGGTATGTATGATCAAGGTTCTAAGAAAGGGATGATTTAATTCCCAAAGGATAGGGCTATATTTATGGCAATTTAGTGTAGGCACTGGGGTGATTTAGGTGCTAGTGTCTGTGTCATATGGAGAAAAGGAAATGTGGAGCTAGAGATGGCAAAGCTATGATGGAAAAGGGTGCTATGTGATGGTAGTGCATGATTGGAGCTAGGTTAATGGTGTGGGCATGCAGATTCTATGGAGTTGGACATGGGGTGAAGGGATTTGATTGAAAATGGTAATGAAAAGTTTAATTCTTCATCATTATCTATCACAACATTTTTCAATTCTTTTAGGTTTTGATTTAGAACATCCAATTTGTTAAATTTTCACCTCTTCCTTGATTTTGATATTGAATTTTGAGATTGTAAATTGATTCTGATTCTTAAATTCAATTGATTCAAGTTGTCTTGGAATTATATGAGCTTTAAGATTATATGATTGTAGATTTGGAATTTATTCTATTGAATGATTTTAGATTTTACATGTTAATAGTTTATATTATTTTGGGTTGAATTTTGGATTTTGAATTACATTCATTTATGATGTATTCTTATTGGGATGATTAAATAAAGAAATGATAGAGAGGGTAAGAGAGATTGAGAGAGAGTGATGGAAAGAGTGTATGAGGGAGAGAGACAGAGAATGCTGAGAGAGAGAGAGAGAGAGAGAGAGAGAGAGAGAGAGAGGGTTATAGATGTTATATGGAGTTATTTTCTCTTGTCTTAGGGTTATTAAAGTCATTTTGTTATGCTATAACCAGGAAATTGATTATTATAAGTGAAAAGGAATTTTATGTTCACTAAATGAATGTTGAAAGAGTTTTATGTTACAAATTGAAATTCAAGGACTGTACTATTACAACACCCTAGGTTCAAGGACAATTGATAAAATTTGTCAACTTAAAGATGGACAAAGAAAACTCAAGAAGAAATTTATAGTAAACCCATAATCGATATAAAGCTCAAGAAGAAAACTCACTTATTTTATCAAAATCTTCCCTTACTGTGAATGGGCTATTCACTTTTTCACTGCACATATCTCTCTAGCAGTAATTGTATTACAATAAAACAAATGCTATTGGTTAAAAGCAGGTGAAAAGGATTGTGTTTTGCCTTTCTCTCATATGTTTAGTTATCTGATCTGATATAAAAGATTCAATGCACGATAGTGCATGGATCATTAATAAGTAAAAAAGTGATGAGTAGTGTAACACCCCCGTTTGCATAGCCTGGTATATTTCACTGTTCTGGTGATCGGAGTCGGTCCGGACAATTAATGAGATTAGAGCCACACTTAAGACAACTAGAGAAGCCATAAACACAAATAATTAGTAATGTCCAATTAGTTAAGTATAAACAAGAAAAATGGAACATAAGAAGTTAAATGAGCCGAGAGTCACAGCGATGGGTGACCTTCTCAGGAACGACTGCGAAGTCATTTTAAACTCAAATTTCGAACAGTAAAATGTGACGCCGCGGTCCTTAGGACCCTTATAAACATAGTGGAAAAGAGAAAATCACGAAAAAGAACTGTTAAGCCAGTCAAATAATTAGGTCAGGGAACTGGAAGAAATATTAGATTATTTGCAAACCGGGTTGAACCGGCGAGGGGCAATTTGGTTAATTGACCCCGAGAGCTGACTCCTAACCTAAATGTCAAATAAAATCGGAGAAAAAAAATTTTGAAATCGAAAATTAAATAAAAGAACTAATAGAAAAATAAATAGAAAAAGAAAAAAAGAAAATGGAAAAGTTAAAAGGTGATGACATCATGCATGACTTCATGCATGATGCCATAAAAACAATACTTAATATATTTATTTAGTTGGGATTTTTGGGTCTTCCATAAGGATAAAAACAAAACAAAAGAAAAAGAAAAATAAAAATCAAAGTCTTCTTCCACCAAGCTTGCCGCCCTCACACACACTCTCTCTCCCTCACCATTGCAAACTCCATTAAAGCTTGTCTTCAAGCTTTGAAACCCTCACTAAACCTCAACTTCTCCCATACTTGCTTCACAAAAACTAGTTCTAGTCACTTGGGAAGGAGCTTGAAAACAAAAAGAAAAAGAAAGGAAGAAGTTTTGAAAATAAAAGAAATTCTACATAAAAGGTTAGTAATCAAATTTGATAATTTGAGTTTGATTCTTACATTTCTAACTTATTGAGCTAGTAAATAAACTTAAAATGGAAAGAAAATTTGTTGAGGGATTATATAGAATTTTGGACAGCTAGGGTTTGGTTGGACAAAGTATAAATTTGTTTGAGCTAAACATGTTAGGAAGCTTAATTGAGTTAAGGGAGCATGTTTATAAGTGTTTAATTAGCTAAATGCAACAAATGACATGAATTAGGGTTTTGGACATTAGGGTTCAGAGACAAAAAATGTGAGAAACTTGTAAATGGTGTCTTTGACCTAATGTGAAGTGAGAAATGGTCATTTGTGACCTTATTAAGTGTGTTAGAAGTATTTGAATCAAAGACAAATTCGGATTAGGTATGCACCATGACCAAAAGTCAACTTTGAGGGACCAAAAATGGAATTTTACAAGTAGAATTGGTATGGGACCAATTGGGAATGAAAATAGACACTAAATGGCACAATTTTCATTTAGGAAGCATGCCCAAAAAGTGACCAAAACCTAGTAAACAAATTGACCAAATTTGGAAAATTGCAGGCTGCCCTATATAAACTGACCAAGTGAACAGTGTTTGTTCATTTGGTCATAACTCGAGCTAGGCAGGTCAAAATGATCTGAACTTTTACCAGTAGTTATATGAGATATAGACCTAAAACTTTCATGAAGAACACAAACCCAAATTATGCCATTAACCCAATCAAATTACTGAACAAAGTTGAGTCACTAAATCTGCAGAACTGCAGATTTGCCATATGAACAGTAAAGTTTCAATGGCTATAACTCTCTCTAGAAAACTTTGATTTAGGTGATTCTTGAATTGATGGAAACCTAAGACATAGTATAACATTTCCTATGAAGAAAATTAGACTAAATTATGGACTTAACTTGATCAAATTGTTGAACGAAGTTGGAGCAATTAATCTGCAGAACTAAATTCTGTAGCATGAACAGTAACTGTATTTTGGCTATAACTTGAGCTAAAAAACTCCAATTGGGGTGATTCAAAAAGGAGAATAAACTTAAGACAATAGGGAACATTTTCTATGAAGAAAGTTTTGCCAAATTCCAATAGTAAAAGGACCAATGAAACAGTGCAACTTAGGACTCCAAAACTAAAAAGTGGCAATTTTGCCTAAAAGACCTAAGTTTTGAGAAAATGACCAAAACCAACAAATTTAGTGATCAAAATGTGGTATGTGGGTGAAGTTGGAATTCCCATACCTATTAAGCCTTAGAAAGTCAACAATTTGACTTGAATAGTGTAGTGAATAGTAACCCGAAAAACAAAATTTCAAGAACGTCGAATTTAGCACGTTAGAGCTAAGTAAAAGTGAAGTTAAATTTATTTTTGGATTTATGCTAAGTTATGGTATTGAAACACTGTAAAATTGTGTGTTTCAGTTGAAAAGAATACCGGGAAAGAACCTGAGGAACTGAGTCAAGGCCAAGAGGCGACTCGCTTGAGGTTTGTGCACAACATCACTATGCTTTAAAATTCATTGATAAAGTGAATGAAATATGTATTTTACTTTTGCTTTGAATTGTTGAAAGTTTATTTGTGACATTATTTATGATGTTTTGATTTAAATTGTGAAAGTTATTGTGTATATTTGAAATGACAATATTTAGCAAATTGTTAAGATAAGTTTTGAAACCACAGTGTCATGACCATATATTTGAACACCTCACTAGCACAACTAGTGGCGGTAATTAGTTTCGAATTTTGATTCCTTCTCTGGAGAAGTGTTGAGGTGTGCTAGTAGAAGATGATGTGAATGGATATCCATATATTTGAGCTAGTTATCCTTGTGATGTGATTTTTCTTTAGCCCCTGGCTATTGAGATTCTATTTGTTTTGAATGGCATGAACTAACTGTGGGTTTTATGAAATGTGATTTGATCCTTCAAAATGAAATTGTTTGGGATTAAAATCTCATAATGCATGATTTGTACTTGATTCTCATGTTCAGTTAAATTTTTGAACAAATGTGATTTAAGTTTTGCATAAAGATTATTTTAGTATGTTGTGTACCACTGAGTCCTAGTACTCAGCAATAGCTTCTATTGCTATCGCAGATACAGAGACTAGAGGAGCAGCAGACTGAGTTGCTAAGGATTAAAGATCATTCATCTTGAAGTCATCCGGCATAATTTATACCCTAATTATAAATATTTCTTTTGATGTATGTATTGCATATAAATGTATGGACATGTAAATGGGTCTTGAGCCGCTTGTACAAAATTTGTATGAAGTTTGTAATAAAGTTTAGTTTGTATTTCTTTTGATGTAAATTTTGCAAGGATGTATATACATTGTTTTGTCTCTAATGAAATATGAGTGGAACTATTTTATTTAATTTGAATGAAATGTATTGCTAGTATTTTGAGGATTATTGAATTTTGAACTTGAGAAATTGATTGAAATGATTGTGGAGTTGTTGAAATAGATTGAGTTTAATTGTGAAATTGAAGTAGTTGTTGAGAAAACATTTTTAGAAGTGCTTTTTACAGGTATTTGAAGAACTAGTTTCTCAAAATACAGACAGAACTCTGTCAAAATTTTTATAAAATTTACGAAAAAATAAAATGGACCAAAAAATATTAACTAGATTTACTTTTAATCATATGTTTTAAATACCTATTAGAAAATGCTCACTACTTGTCAAAAGTAAGAAAATTGTTTAAAATTCCTTGTAGGGTACTTAATGAGTTATCGGTAGGTGAAGTTCGGTAGTTCATTAGGTATTCTATGGGATCATGTTATGCCTTACAGAGGGGTAAGGTGTGACATGTTTTTGTGGTATCAAAGCAAATTTTTGAAGTATGTTTTAACTTGAGAATTTATGTCTTTTCTTTGTTAAGTACAACTGCTCAATGTCCATATTTGTTACATACAGTGCATTACATCATAAATATGTACTAACGGAGGGAAATCTCTATGTGTTACTTATTCAGGAGATACCTTAACTTCAGATTGAAATGGAAGAAGGGGATTGCTCAGTTGAGCAATATGTTGAAGCTGAGGCACAAGGGGAAGCCCTAACTCTACAAAATGTCAGTGGATCAGCAGCACGAGCCCCACAAATGCCGCAGTTTTCTGCACAATTCGCACAGCAAATGGCTGCGATTTTTCAACAAATGGCTGGGGGTATGCCTGCTCAAGCTCCATCCCAAATACCTATGGCACAACTACTGTCTCCAGCCAGATAGTATGATAAATTATTGAAGTATGGGGCTGTAGAATTTAAGGGTACAGTGGACCCTTTAGAGGCAGAGTAATGGCTTGAAAGAATGGACAGAGTATTTAAGAAGTTGCACTGCCAAGATGAACTGAAGTTTGAGTATTCTGTGTCGCTACTGCAAAGGGATGCATATGATTGGTGGAAGACCATCCCCCATAGCTTGGCTGAACCACCAGTGCTAACCTGGGATGACTTCATCAGAGAATTCAGACAGAAATACATCCCAGATACATATGTTGATCAAAAGTTACAAGAGTTTCTGAGTTTGAAATAAGGGAATAGATCGGTGGTAGAGTATGAAAGGGAGTTCTCCCGCTTAAGTCACTATGCAGGGAGTCTCCTTACTACCAGCAAGGCAAGGTGCAAGAGATTTGAGATGGGTTTGAAGCCCAGTATAAGGATGCAAGTTGTGGGATTCCGACACAGCAACTTCTCAGAGCTTATGTCTCAAGCACTTGAGCTGGAGAGAATTGAATCAGAAGCAACCCCAGTGAAAGAAAAATCAGAGAGAGCCAAAAAATCAGAAAAAGACAAGGGGGAAAAGTCAGTAGAATAGAGTTCTTGTGGGACTTCTGGGAAGAAGAAGAAATTTAGTGGACTCAGCAGGGGTCGAGGTCGAAGATTTGGTAGGGGCAGATTTTCCAGACAGAGACCCCCTAGGTCTGGTCAGTAGTCGAGTAGGGGTTCACATTCTGCCCGCCCCTGTGATACTTGTGGCAAGATTTATGGGGGGAGTGTTATTAGGCCACTGGAGCCTGCTTTAACTACGGAGGCAAGGGTCATTTAGCAAGAGACTACACTAGTGCTCTGTCTTCGAGATATGGTCCAGCTCCTACTACTGCCGAGGGATCTATTGAGTTACGCTCCCGAGGTTCACGATGCATTGGAAGGAAGAGGCGAGGTAGAGGCACTACTTGACGATCGAGCACGATTGGTCGATCGGACAGGAAGTGCTTGATCGGGGTTTATTCAATGAGACAACGGGAAGAGGCTGAGACTTCTGATGTTATAGCCGGTACATTCTCTATCTCTGAGCAAGATGTATTTGTGTTGTTTGATCCGGGTTCAACCCATTCATATGTTAGTGCTAGCATAGCCAGTTCACTTGCTGTTCTATATGTCTAAATGGGTTTTGAAGTGCTAGTAACTAGTCCGTTATGACAAGAGGTCCGGGTCAATAGAATTTATAGGGACTTTCCTTTGGTGATCCAAGGACATGTTTTTCTGTCAGATTTGATTGAAATGCCCTTCAGAGAGTATGATATCATCTTGGACATGGATTGGTTAGCTAGGCATCACGCCATGATTGACTGTAGACTGAAGACAATCACTTTTGGTCTCCCTCTGTACGGTGATGTGGTAATACACGGGGAAAGGCATTTACTGCCATCAAACATCATTTCGGCTGCAATAGCTAGAAGGATGATCAGAAAGGGGTGTGAAGCATACTTGGCACATGTGATAGACACCCAAGTGGGGAGTCTAGCACTAAAGGATATCCCTACTGTATGTGACTTTTCCGGATGTGTTTCCTGATGAATTGCCAGGATTACCTCCAGAAAGAGAGGTGCAGTTTGAGATTGATGTTATGCCTGGTGTGGACCCAATCTCCATAACGCCATATAGAATGGCACCAGCAGAATTAAAAGAGTTGAAAGTGCAGTTGCAAGAGCTGCTTGACAAGGGCTTTATCCACCCCAGTATGTCACCTTGGGGAGTGCCAGTGTTGTTTGTTAAGAAGAAAGATGGCACTCTCCACTTGTGTATTGATTATCGGCAATTGAATAAGGTAACAATAAAGAATAGATATCCATTGCCCCACATTGATGACTTGTTTGATCAGTTGAGGGGTGCAGCTGTGTTCTCCAAAATTGACCTGAGATCAGGTTATTATTAGCTGAAAGTACAAGAGCAGAGTATTCCTAAAACTGCCTTCAGAACCCGCTATGGCCATTATGAGTTCCTAGTTATGCCATTCGGGTTAACTGATGCTCCGGCTACTTTTATGGATCTGATGAACACTATCTTTAGACCATATCTCGACCAGTTTGTTGTGGTATTTATTGATGTTATATTGGTCTATTCGAGGAATGCAGAAGAGCATGATAGACATCTGCGGATTGTATTGCAAACTTTGAGGGAGAAACAACTATATGCCAAATTATCGAAGTGTGAATTTTAGCTGAAAGAGATATCCTTTTTGGGGCATGTAGTATCAGAAGAGGGCATCAAAGTAGATCCAAGTAAGATTGAAGTTTTCCTTAATTGGAGGCCACCCAGAAATGTCATAGAGATTCGCAGTTTTCTGGGTTTAGCTGGATACTACTGTAGATTTGTGAAGGGATTCTCCATGTTGGCATCTCCATTGACCAAGATGCTTCGAAAAGATGTGAAATTTCAGTGGATGGATAAATGCCAACAGAGTTTTGATGAATTGAAGAGATGTTTGACTGAAGCTCCAGTCCTGACTTTACCTACACCAGGTAAAGAATATACAGTTTATAGTGATGCTTCTCACAATGAGTTAGGCTGTGTATTGATGCAAGATCGAAATGTCATTGCCTATGCATCACGCCAGCTGAAATCGCATGAGAGGAATTATCCAACACATGATTTAGAGCTTGCAGCTATTGTGTTTGCTCTTAAGATCTGGAGACATTATTTGTATGGAGAAAAATGTTACATCTACATAAATCATAAGAGTTTGAAGTATTTGGGCACCTAGAAAAAGCTGAATTTGAGACAGAGGAGATGGTTAGAGTTGATAAAAGACTATAATTGTCTGATAGACTATCAGCCAGGGAAAGCTAATGTTGTGGCTGATGCCTTAAGTCGCAAGACCATGGCAAGTCTACGGATTACTCCTTTGTCTTTGGTACATGAGTTAAGATCATTGCATGCCAGCTTAGAGATTAATGATGATGGGCAGACAGTAGTTGCATGGCATGTACAATCAGTGTTAATTGATCAGATTAGAATGGCTACTCAGAATGATGAAAGGTATCAGAAGCTGTTGGAAGAAGTCTGGCAGGGCAGGAAACCAGAATCTCAATCAGAGATGATGGTCTACTGCTACACCAGGGCAAAATATGTGTTCCTAATGATGTTGATTTGAGGCAGATCATTTTGAAGGAAACACATGAGTCTCCTTTTGCCATGCATCCTGGTGGCACAAAAATATATAGAGGGCTAAAGGAGCATTACTGGTGGATGGGTATGAAAAGAGATGTGGCAGAGTTTGTTTCTAAATGCCTAACTTGTCAGCAAGTGAAGGCAGAGCATCAAGTACCCGCTGGGTTGTTACATCCACTACCAGTACCAGAATGGAAATGGGAAAGAATAACGATGGATTTTGTGATGGGACTTCCGAGGACACATAAGAGTCATGATGCAGTATGAGTTATTGTCGACAGACTGACTAAGTCTGCTCATTTTCTGCCAGTCCGAATGGACTACAGTTTAGAAAGATTGGCCAAGTTATACATCGATGAGATTGTGAGACTGCATGGAGTGCCAGTATCCATCGTATCAGACAGAGATCCTAAGTTCACTTCTAGATTCTGGGGTAGTCTTCAGAGAGCCCTAGGAACTAGATTGAACTTCAGTATGACATTCCACCCACAGACAGATGGCGAGTCTGAGAGGGTAATTCAGATCTTGGAGGACATGCTACGGGCTTGTGTGATTGAATTTGAGGGAAGTTGGGATACACACTTGCCTTTGATTGAGTTTGCTTACAACATCAGCTACCAATCAAGCATTGGAATGCCTGCATATGAAGATTTTTATGGCAAAAAATGTAAAACCCCATTGTGTTGTGATGACGTGGGTGAAAGAAAGATGATTGGACCCGAAATTGTTCAGCAGACTGAGGAGAAGATCAGGGTGATCAGAGATCGACTTAAGACTACATCAGACCGTTAGAAGTCCTACATTGATCTGAAGAGAAGGGATATTGAGTATGCAATGGGTGAGAAAGTTTTCCTCAAGGTTTCTCCTTGGAAGAGAATTATGAGATTCGGTAGAAAGAGGAAACTGAGTCCTCGTTTCATTGGGCCTTATGAGGTTCTAGAAAGAGTGGGTCCTTTGGCATATCTTTTAGCACTACCTCCAGAGTTATAGAAGATACATAATGTTTTTCATGTATCGATGTTGAGGAGGTATCGATTAGACCCATGTCATATACTACCAGTAGAGGAAGTTGAAGTGAATCCAGACCTCACATATGAGGAAGAAACCATAGTGATTCTGGCTTATAAGGTGAAGCAGCTACGGAACAAACAGATACTGTTGGTAAAAGTGCTGTGGAGCCATCATTCGGGCCAGGAGGCTACTTGGGAACGAGAGGAGGACATGAGTAGACAACACCCATAGCTGTTCAGAGATTAGTACCAGGTAAAATTTCAAGACAAAATTTATTTAAGGGGGGTAGAATTGTAACACCCCCGTTTGCATAGCCTGGTATATTTCACTGTTCCGGTGATCGGAGTCGGTCCGGACAATTAAGGAGATTAGAGCCATGCTTAAGACAACTAGAGAAGCCATAAACACAAATAATTAGTAATGTCCAATTAGTTAAGTATAAACAAGAAAAATGGAACATAAGAAGTTAAACGAGCCGAGAGTCACAACGATGGGTGACTTTCTCGGGAATGACTGCGAAGTCATTTTAAACTCAAATTTCGAACCATAAAATGTGGCGGTCCTTAGGACCCTTATAAACACAGTGGAAAAGAGAAAATCACAAAAAAGAACTGTTAAGCCAGTCAAATAATTTGGTCAGGGAACCGGAAGAAATATTGGATTATTTGCAAACCGGGTTGAACCGGGAGGGGCAATTTTGGTCAATTGACCCCGAGAGCTGACTCTTGACCTAAATGTCAAATAAAATTGGAGAAAAGAAATTTTTGAAATTGAGAATTAAATAAAAGAACTAATAGAAAAATAAATAGAAAAATAAAAGAAAATGGAAAAGTTAAAAGGTGATGACATCATGCATGACTTCATGCATGATGCCATAAAAACAATACTTAATATATTTATTTAATTGGGATTTTTGGGTCTTCCATAAGGATAAAAACAAAACAAAAGAAAAGAGAAATAAAAATCAAAGTCTTCTTCCACCAAGCTTGCCGCTTTCACACACTCTCTCTCTCCCTCACCATTGCAAACTCCATTAAAGCTTGTCTTCAAGCTTTGAAACCCTCACTAAACCTCAACTTCTCCCATACTTGCTTCACAAAAACTTGTTCTAGTCACTTGGGAAGGAGCTTGACAACAAAAAGAAAAAGAAAGGAAGAAGTTTTGAAGAAAAAGAAATTATACATAAAAGGTTAGTAATCAAATTTGATAATTTGAGTTTGATTCTTACATTTCTAACTTATTGAGCTTGTAAATAAACTTAAAATGGAAAGAAAATTTATTGAGGGATTATATAGAATTTTGGACAGCTAGGGTTTGGTTGGACAAAGTATAAATTTATTTGAGCTAAACATGTTAGGAAGCTTAATTGAGTTAAGGGAGCATGTTTATAAGTGTTTAATTAGCTAAATGCAACAAATGACATGAATTAGGGTTTTGGACATTAGGGTTTAGAGACAAAAAATGTGAGAAACTTATAAATGGTGTCTTTGACCTAATGTAAAGTGAGAAATGGTGATTTGTGACCTAATTAAGTGTGCTAGAAGTGTTTGAATCAAAGCCAAATTCGGATTGGGTATGCACCATGACCAAAAGTCAACTTTGAGGGACCAAAAATGGAATTTTACAAGTCCAATTGGTATGGGACCAATTGGGAATGAAAATAGACACTAAATGACACAATTTTCATTTAGGAAGCATGCCCAAAAAGTGATCACCTACTAAACAAATTGACCAAATTTGGAAAATTGCAGGCTGCCCTATATAAATTGACCAAGTGAACAGTATTTGTTCATTTGGTCATAACTCGAGCTAGGCAAGTCAAAATGATCTGAAATTTTACCAGTGGTTATATGAGATATATACCTAAAACTTTCATGAAGAACACAAACCCAAATTATGCCATTAACCCAATCAAATTACTGAACAAAGTTGAGTCACTGAATCTGCAGAACTGCAGATTTGCCATATGAACAGTAAAGTTTCGATGGCTATAACTCTCTCTAGAAAACTTTGATTTAGGTAATTCTTGAATCGATGGAAACCTAAGACATCGTAGAACATTTCATATGAAGAAAATTAGACCAAATTATGGACTTAACTTGATCAAATTATTGAAAGAAGTTGGAGCAATAAATCTGCAGAACTAAATTCTGCAGCATGAACAGTAACTGTATTTTGGCTATAACTTGAGCTACAAAACTCCAATTGGGGTGATTCAAAAAGGAGAATAAACTTAAGACAATAGGGAACATTTTCTATGAAGAAAGTTTTGCCAAATTCCAATAGTAAAAGGACCAATGAAACAGTGCAACTTAGGACTCCAAAACTGAAAATTGGCAATTTTGCCTAAAAGACCTAAGTTTTAAGAAAATGACCAAAACCAACAAATTTAGTGACCAAAATGTGGTATGTGGGTGAAGTTGGAATTCCCATACCTATTAAGCCTTAGAAAGTCAACAATTTGACTTGAATAGTGTAGTGAATAGTAACCCGAAAAACAAAATTTCAAGAACATCGAATTTAGCACGTTAGAGCTAGGTAAAAGTGAAGTTAAATTTATTTTTGGATTTATGCTAAGTTATGGTACTGAAACACTATAAAATTGTGTGTTTCAGTTGAAAAGAATACCGGGAAAGAACCCGAGGAACCGAGTCAAGGCCAAGAGGCTACTCGCTTGAGGTTTGTGCACAACATCACTATGCTTTAAAATTCATTGATAAAGTGAATGAAATATGTATTTTACTTTTGCTTTGAATTGTTGGAAGTTTATTTGTGACATTATTTATGATGTTTTGATTTAAATTGTGAAAGTTATTGTGTATATTTGAAATGACAATGTTTAGCAAATTGTTAAGATAAGTTTTGAAACCACAGTGCCATGACCATATATTTGAACACCTCACTAGCACGACTAGTGGCGGTAATTAGTTTTAAATTTTGATTCCTTCTTTGGAGAAGTGTTGAGGTGTGCCAGTAGAAGATGATGTAAATGGATATCCATATATTTGAGCTAGCTAGCCTTGTGATGTGATTTTTCTTTAGTCTCTGGCTATTGACATTCTATTTGCTTCGAATGGCATGAACTAACTGTGGGTTTTATGAAATGTGATTTGATCCTTCAAAATGAAATTGTTTGGGATTAAAATCTCATAATGCATGATTTGTACTTAATTCTCATGTTCACTCAAATTTTTGAATAAATGTGATTTAAGTTTTACATAAAGATTATTTTAGTATGTTGTATACCACTGAGTCCTAGTACTCAGCGATAGCTTCTATTGCTGTTGCAGATACAGAGACTAGAGGAGCAGCAGACTGAGCTACTAAGGATTAAAGATCATTCAGCTTGAAGTCATAGGGTATAATTTATACCCTAATTGTAAATATTTCTTTTGATGTATGTATTGCATATAAATGTATGGACATGTAAATGGGTCTTGAGCAGCTTGTACAAAATTTGTATGAAGTTTGTAATAAAGTTTAGTTTGTTTTTCTTTTGATGTAAATTTTGTAAGGATATATATAAATTGTTTTGTCTCTAATGAAATATGAGTGGAACTATTTTATTTAATTTGAATGAAATGTATTGCTAGTATTTTGAGGATTATTGAATTTTGAACTTGAGAAATTGATTGAAATGATTGTGGAGTTGTTGAAATGGATTGAGTTTGATTGTGAAATTGAAGTAGTTGTTGAGAAAACATTTTTAGATGTGCTTTTTACAGGTATTTGAAGAACTGATTTCTCAAAATACAGACAGAACTCTGTCAAAATTTTTATAAAATTTGCGAAAAAATAAAATGGACCAAAAATATTAACTAGATTTACTTTTAATCATATGTTTTAAATACCTATTAGAAAATGCTCACCACTTGTCAAAAGTAAGAAAATTGTTTAAAATTCCTTGTAGGGTACTTAATGAGTTATCGGTAGGTGAAGTTCGGTAGTTCTTTAGGTATTCTACGGGATCATGTTATGCCTTACAGAGGGGTAAGAAGTGACAAGTAGAGTATCATTCTCACGAGGACTGTGTTAAGTACCGAAGTATAGTGATTTTAATTATCTAGATGATCAAGTTATAGAGAAGTAGTAATTAAATCTAAATAAATAAAATAAAATCTAAAGCAATTAACTAAACTTATATATCAATTAATAAAAACATTCAAGATTAAGGGGTTCACACTTTAATCAATCATATATCTCATCCAATTCATTCAATAGATGGTAAATTATTGCTTTGAAGGAAATTAAACCTCAGTTATCTTAAGTCCTCTCTCGAGGCACTCAAGTTATATTTTAATTAACCTAATCCCTACTTTATTGGTGATTAAATTAATTAAAACCTATTATGTTCTTTGATTAATTGTTAGATCCACATAGAATTCTAGCCTATCTCTAGATCAAGAACCTTAAGTTCAAAATCTTGTTTATCCAATATTAATCTTCACCTTTTAGTCATACAATTAATATCTAGGATCAATACCTAGTGGATACCAACACATAACATGCATTAAGAACACAAGAGATTGAATCAAAGAGCAAGATGCCTAATATATTAAAAAAAAATAATAAAACTAGATCTATAATTAAATTGAAAGTGTTGCATCCCTAACCCGAGAATAAAGGAACTACTCACACATGGTGAGTTTTACAATCAAGTTTATAAAATAATAAAGAGGAGACATGAGAAAATATAATGAAAGAACCCTGATGGAGAATTGCAGCCTTGGACTTTTGGAACTTCAGTTGAAAAACCCTTCTAGCAATCTTACAAATTTATTTTTCCTTCGCCTCTCTTGAAATTAATATGCACTCTTGAATGCAAATTCATTCTCCTCCCTTAATTTCTAGCTAATTATATTTATATTTGGTGTAAAAACCCTTGTTTCAGAGTTCTAAAAGCCTTAGAAGTCCATTCAGGTTGAATTAAAAGGAAGAAAAGTTGAGTTAGAATTGCTATCTGGGGACATTACATGGGTTGTGTAGTGTTACATGGGGTACCCCATGTAATGTCTTGTAGCTTAAATTTTTAAGTTTTATTTTGTCCAAAGTGTTGCACCAGGTCCAGGATGTTGCACAGGATAGGTTACACGGATCGTGTAATTCTTCTAACCTTCCATTCTTCACTTCTTAACCTCCATATCTCTTTTAAACTTGTCCTTGGCTCAAGAACTACATAAAAACACCTAATAAAATATAAAAATCAAGAATTGGGTTGGATTAACAAGTTTTCTAAAATATTATTAAAAACACTTAAAAATAAACATAAAAGAGACTAAATGCTAACAAAATGCAATGAATATTAACCCTAAATATTTATATAATTTGACTTTATCAAATACCCCCAAACTTAAACCTTTACTTGTCCTTAAGCAAAACAGAAACTAAATGCATAAAAAAGGTATTTTCCTTTTGGTATAATAAGAATTGAAATTCTAGACTTTTAAAGGCAATCTTAAAAAGATCAACATGTCAAAAACTCATCAACATGCTAAGAAGTCAAACATCCATTGATTGTACCAACATCTAGCAAAGCACAAATTTCCAACCCAAAACATATGTACACACACCAGTTATGGGAAATTGCTTCACTTAAATAAGCACATGTAGACTTAGCAATCTCTAATAGCTCTTTATGAATGTATTGAGTTTAATTTCCCAAGTCCCATAAGCAAATCTCCTAACCCTATCTCCACTAATGTAACACACACTGTCCAAAGATCAAAAGGTCTTTTTGATAAGGTTGTAATGGGGTTAAAGGGGTGATAATGTGGTAGTGAAAGAAAAGGATATAAGTTAATCAACGTATGAGAGCAATTAATCTAAAAAAGATTAAGACACACTAGAATTTTTCTCTCTTTTCTTTTTTTTTTATTATTTGTGGAGAGAAAAAATTTACAAATTGACTCTAGTGCTGGCATACTTATTGATATTTTAATAAGGACTTTATTTATAATTATTTGAATTTGATGTACTTGTCCCTCTTTGGTATTGTTTCATTGGTTTTACAACCCCGCAAGTGCACAGATCGCTAACAAGTAATAAAGTGATGAGTAAAGTATCATTCCCACGAGGAATTTGATTAGTAAGTACCCATCTACACAGTAATTTTAATTGTCTAGGCTATCGAATACTTAGGGAATGAAGTTTGTTGACCTTAAACACTAGAATGGTAAACTTAAAATGAAATAATTTATTTGAAACAATTCTAGAATTAAGATTTCATACTTGAATCTTACTAGGGCTGTTATCTCATTTATTTAATGGATTGAGGATCATTTTCCTTGATGGAAATCAGTCCTAAGTTATCCTAAATCCTCTCTCAAGGCACCTAAGGTGTATTCTAATTAACTTAAACCCGACTTTCGTGATGATTAAATTAATTAAAATCCTTTAAGATCTTTGACCAATTTTGAAGTTCCACAAAGGTATCAGCCTATGTCTAGGTCAAAACTCCTAAGTTCAAGATCTTGATTTTCTAATATTAATCTTCACCTTTCAGTACTTCAATTAATATCTACAATCAATACTAAGTGGGTACCAGCACATAGCATGCATTAAGATCACAAGAAATTAAATCAAGGAACGAATCTCAAATCCAATAAATAAAACTTAATGTTCATCCATAATAATAATTACAAGCATTAATCTCCTAATTCCAAAATAAGAAAACTACTCACTCATGGTGAGTTCAGCAAACATCATGATAAAAGGTAAAAACAGTAAAAAGAAAATCATGTAGAAGAAATAAAACAATAAAAATCTAACTAAGGAGAAGAAATGAAGGAACCGAAGAGAGTTTGCAGCTTTGATCTTGTGGAGCTTCAGCTGGAAAACTCCTTTTAGTACTGATGTTCCTCTCCTCGAGATGGCTGGAGAAACTGCTGAGTGTGGGTTTCTCTCTTTCAAAAGTGCTGTTAAAAGATAAAATAGCCCCTGGTTTCTGATGTTTTCTCTTCTATTTATAATTGTTGCTCTAGGGTTAGGTCATTTTGAGTCCAAAAGGCTTTAGGATTCTCATTTGAATCAAAAAACAAGAGCGAGAATTCGAGTTATAAAACTGGCTGTGTACACAGCCCAGGGCCGTGTAACTTGTTGGAGTGGAACTGCGGAGTCTTGCATTGGCACAGAGACTTACATGGGTCTGTGCCGACTGCACAAGCCTGGTTACACGGGCCGTGTATTTTTGTTCCCATAAGGTTCTTCAAGCCTGTGCCCGACAGAGACTTACATGGGTCCCTGCAAATTACATGAGTCTAATTACATGACCCGTGTACTGTTTTTTCTCCATTGGCTCTCTAGCTTTCTTCTGGCAGAAGGTTACATGGGTCTGGGGCTTGGCTTACATGACCCATGTACTTTGTGTCAGTAGCAATACTCAGTCTCTTGACCTCTCCAAGCTTCCTTTTGCACTCCTATACTGTGGGGCTTCACCCAAACACCTGAAATGATGCATAAAACATAGAATTAAGGGCTTGACAATAGAAATTATAAAAACTAATGAAATCAGCTACTATGCATGAAAATACTTGTCTAAATGCTATGAGATAGTATACAAATATGCTTAAAAACATCTATACAATTAAAGTGTATTAGGTATTTGCCCTAAACTCGTTATTTGAACACTTTGGTGGATTATTTCTATGTAATTTAGTTCCATATACTAGCACTTCTACTTTATTTCTTTCTCCATATTTTCTTTCTCCCTTTTTTTCTTTTTTTTAGTGTACCTCTTACTTTAACAAATAACTTCTCTCATAAGAGTAAGTTAAGTGTTTAAGCTAATAGCTAGGTAAATAATGTGTGTTAACAAAGAAAATTATATAGGGTAAATACAGGCTCAAATTGGCTACAAGGGATATATTTAAATCAAAGGTGACTATGGCTATATCAACAAATGCCTAAATCATCTCTTCATTAAGTGTACACTAGGAGTTCGCCTTAATAGGTTTAAAAGAACTATTCTAGGACTAGTGAGACAATCAAAAAATCACATCCCTGCACTACTTACTCTAAGAATTCACAATTTCATTACAATGGAATGATGCACACATGTCGAGGAAAAATAATCTACACAAGGCTAAATATCAATTTCATTATGAATATTATTCCCCTTATACTTTTCTAAGTAATCAACACATGAAACTTCTCAAAGTCACTTCAATCATCCATCAATATAATTCTCATCATATCAAAAGAGTACAAAAAAAATGTAAAAATTTTATTGATTTTATAACTAAATATAAAAATTTTAAAATTTTCTACCTAAAATGCAAAACAATCATAAAATGAAGATTTTATTTTACCCCTAAACTCAAATTTGACTTTTGTCCTCAAATGTCATCAAGATAACATAATTAGCTCAAGAGCAATATCATAAATGCAATTGGTAAGGAAAAGCTAATGGATAAAGAATACTCCCCCTTTAAAGCATGCCTTCCATAAAAAAATTTGTATACTTTTTCTTCATTGCTCCATTCATGTGCTTCTTGAACCTACAAAGTGAACAAACTTCAAAACAAATTTGGGAGGCTGATAAAATAAAAGAAATAAATAAATGCAAAGATTAAAAGTAAAACTTAGATTGCCTTCCAAGAAATGCTAATTTAAGGTCATTTGCTTAACCCCTTTTGGAAGTGCTAATCAAAAAGTAGCTTCCACCCATAGTAGTTCTCATATAACGCAACGTATGAGTCTTATTTTATGGTTCCCTCAAGATTAGTAAGATTTGAAATAAGTTTGCATGTAGCATGAACAAAACTTAGCTTAGAGTGATATGCTTGGTATAAGAGCTGCTTTAGCTCATGGAGGACATATGATGATGCAGGAGGCATCCATGATAGAAAAGGGTCTTATGTATGTGCAAGCACTATGAATAAAATCAAATTGATAGTCTTATTAATTTCTTCATCCACCACCTTCATTCGTAATTTGTCTTCATGTAAGCACCCTTCTAATGACCCCCTAACTATAAAGGAATTGTTTTCTTCAACTTTAGGTATTACTTTTTGTTCAAGTAACTCCTATTCTTATGGGAGCTCTACTGGTAAGTCATCTTCAAAGGAATATTGTTCTTCTAATTGAGGCCTAACTTTTTTTATAAGTTCAAATTCCAATGAAGCTTTTTCACGACTCAACTCATAGTCCCTACCTTGCTTGTTTAAATCCTCCTTATAAAGTGATAGCTCATTACTCACCATTAGGTTGTCAAAATTTTCCAATGGAGCTACTGCCTCTTCAAGTTCTACTCCTTTCTCTAATTGAAACTCAAATGATTGGTGTAAAATATTAGGTTGATAGATGTGTGGGAGATATTGGTGACTCTGACTCTACAGTGAAGGATCCCAATACCAATGGTAATCAAAATCCACTATGTCATTCAACAAGTGAATGGCATCCTCATGGTCTCTTTAAAAAATGTGATCACCAGTAGCCCAAGCTCCATAATCCACCCAATTTCTTATTGCTTCATCCAAAACATTATAGAAATTAAGAGTGAGTTCATGATTTAAAAGATTATGATTGGCAAGTTGCTCTATTAATTCATTAAATCTTCTCCAGGCATTATAAAAAGGTTCATTGTGTTGTTGAATAAAACTTGTGAAGATTTACTAATGAAACATCTCAATGATTCTCACAAGAAAAACATGTAAAAACACTATTAAAGATATAGAAAAAGCAAAAACAAAAAATATACTATAAAAGAAATAAAAAAATGTTTAGATTAATCAAATCACTAATTGTTTGATATCAAGCATTGTCCCTTAGCAACAGAACAAAAAACTTATCGTACAACATCCCATAAGTGCATGGTGTTAGTAGTATGCCCTAGAGTATATCATTTTGTATGTATCTAGTACATATTTTATCAATAAAAGGCAATTTCACTTTTCTGGTTAAATAATATATTTATATGTAATAGAAAAGGTCCATTGATTTTTTGTTAGAAATTCTATTTTTAAGTTGTTAAAAATATGAGTGATAGTATTTCTAGCACAAAATATCATAAATTGATTCACAATCGAGGATACTTCACAAAGGACATGACTTATCCAGAAAGATTATAATCATGTTTATTTCCAAGGTATTTATATGAGATATAAATAAGATGGAGTGGTGAGTCTCATGTCACATAACAAACATGATAGGCACTTATACATGACAAGTAGGTCGAACCAGTGATGCTTATGACAAGAACATGGAATTTACTCTTATCAATGCATTGTCATATATCATATTAGTGCATATAATCTTTAGACCTGAGATAACACAGTTATCTTGTATATAGGTGGTTTGAGTTTGATACTGCTTTCACACTTGTAATGTGTATGGGTATATGGGCATGTGTTGGCTTCTACTAGTTATATGTGGAGATAGGTGTTTATCAAGATGGAATCCATTACCCTAAGTAAATAGGGATAAAATCCTATGTTCATTTAATTGTTCTTGATGTTTCAAGTTGTTGGCCAGGACAAACAGATTTAGTCAAAAAAGAGTCTCTGATAAGAAAATTTAATTAATCAAGAACGGGAATTAAAAGATAACATAATGTTCATAGCAAATAGGGTTTGACATTAACCATAACTCCAGCTTGAATTGGGATTTTGTAATTGAGAGATTCTAGTGCATGGTAACATATGATTAAAGGTTCATTTAAGGTATTCCTTATTACTGATTGGGTGGCCATGGCATACTATGCTAGGTGTCAACCATGGTCTATGAGATGCCTAAAATGATTTAGAGAAATCATTTATGGTAAGAAAGAGGTCTAATGATATTAAGAGTTAATATCATTTCTTATTGCCAATAAGTGATGAGCCTAGTAAGTTACACATCTACACAACTTAATCACCATTTAAAATGTGATTTAATTGATTAATTATGTAACACCCTCACTTTACGTAATCCGTACATTCAACTATTTCGGTGACCTAATATCGGTCCTGACAAGTCAGGATATCTGGAACTACACTTCAGTGATAATAAACAGGCATAAAATGATGAAATAAATAAAAAGAAAATACAACAAAAAATTAAGGAAAAATAAAAGAGAGGAAATGAAACTAGGTTAAATGAGTCGGCATCGAAGTGATGGGTGACCGCACCGGGAAGTTACAGCGTAGGCAATAACCGACCCTAGGACTACGGGGAACCCTCAAAATTAAAATTTGATACATAATTTAAGGCCTATAGAGGTGAAATTGACATTAGAAATATCAAAGAAAATTTAATAAAATGAAAAATTGAGAAATCGAGAAATCGATAAAAATCAGTGTTACCGAAAAATCAGGAATGCAACCCGAAGAGGGGCATTTTGGTCATTTGACACCTAGAGTTGCTTTTTAACCTCAATGTCCATTAAAGATGAGTGATAGCACACTTTTAAAATGTCATGAAAATTAAAAATGTGGTACATAATATAAATTATGAAAGTTTGGTGCATAAAATGTAATTTATGAAAGCTTCAATAAATAAACATTAAAAATAAGTTAGTGCTCCACTAACTCAATCCTTGGACACCTATAAAAGCCATTTGGGACAGCTGAAACATTCATCTTCTACCTTAGGAAAAAAACCAGCCAAGAGCCTCCATTGAAGAAACTCCATGGCCGAATGAATGGACCTCCATGCAACCATAAAGTGAGCCCCTTTTCCACTTGATTTCTTCACTAAAGTTTGTCTACACAACATGGGAAAGAGATAGGCAGCAAGAAGAAGAGGATTTGGTGAAGTTTTGTCAAGCTTAAGTCAAGGTTAGTGTTAATTTTCCTTCCCTTTCTTAATTAATCTTTGAGTTAATGTTGTAATGAGTTGATTTATGGAGAAATTTAAAGAATTGGTTGGGTAATTGGTGGACTTCAATTTCGCCAGCCATGGTGATTAAAGGATTTTGGTTTGTTTTTACATGTATTTATTGGGAAATGATGTTGATTAGAGTGTTTAAATGTATAAGAGTTTGATTACCATAGGTATAGTTTGAATTGTGTATGTGAAGTGAGGTTGTGAATTGAAAATGGGAGCTTGAAGTATTTGTGTAAATTGGGTAGCCTTAATGTGCTTAGGAAGGCCTTAAATTCATGTATATTTAATGTCAATTTAAGAGCAATGGATGTATATTATTGATCTTGATTAGTTGGATTAGGTTTGAGCAATTGAATTGTTATTGGACATTTGATTAAATTGCATTGAGTTGATGGATAATTACTTGGGTTGAATTGTATTTGGACATTGATTGAATTGCTGGATACATGATCAAATATATTGTGGCTAGATATTGGTTGTATTGAACTATTGTTGGATAATTGACCAATATGTAATGTGTATGGTGTTCATTAGAAATGCACAATTGCAATGCAAAGAATGGTTAATTAGGGCAGTATGCATTTTAGGTTATAAATGGAAATGTGTGACCCCAATTGGTATGAGGCCAATTGGAGGTGAAATAGGACTTATAATAGACCAATTTTCATGTGTAATTCATGCCTAAATTATGCTTAGAAATGACCTAAAAGAATGACCAGATCCGGATTAGCATAACATGTAAACCCAGATTTTTAACCATATGAACAGTAGCCAGTCTTTTGGTCATAACTCACTCAAAACAGGTCCAAATGACCTGAAATTTATACCGTTGGAAAGCTTATACATAGGGCTACAACTTTGATGAAGACCACCAAGCCCATAAATGCCAATTACCAAGTCAAAATGATCACCAAATTTGGGTTACAAAAACTGGCCGAATTGATTTTGACCTAAAAGTGACCTTGAATTGTCAAATAAGTGCAACTTGACCAGCATTAGTAAAATGACCATAACTTAGTCCAGAAAACTCCAAATGATCTAAAATCAGTGCCAAAAATTCAATAAGACATAGACCTACAAAATTGGTAATTGGACCAAAACCCAGAAACCAAGAGAAATAGGTCAATTAGTTTGATCAAGTTGATGTATAAAATTTGGAATTGACACAATTGACCACTAAGTCTAGAAAATTCAAATAGGCATATCTCCCACAAGAAATCTCCCAATGTAATGAGCCATACCAATCTGGAATGCTAAGAAAGAGACCTAAAACTTTGTTTTAGACAACTTCCTCAAATTATAAATGTATAAGGTTAGAATTTAAGGTCAAAGCCATTGACCTAATTAAGGACCATGCCAATATAAAACCTTTGAGTCCAAGTCAACAATTTGGCTATAAATAATTCTATAAGACTTGACAAATTACAAGTAAAATTTCTGATTGACCCTAAGACATAGGGCAACAATACTTATGAAGAATGCTAGACCTCAATGTGATTACAAACAGTCCAAATAAATTAGTAAAATCAGAATTGAAAATGCCTAATAAGGAAGTCAAAATTTAACTTTGACCTAGTTATGGTTAAATGACCATAACTTAAGTTATACAACTCCAAATGGAGTGATTCAAAAAGAAAATTAAAGAAGACATAATGAGAAACAATTTAATGAAGAGAAATCTATTAAATTTACACTATAGCTTGGTCCAATAAACAGTAAACATTGGCCATGAAATCTGAATAATTACAATAAAATGCAATAAGCTTTGAAATGAAATTGGTAACATATGTCAACATGTGAGGAATGAAAATGGAACATATTAGTGACATTAAAACTAATTCACCTAGTGTGCATTAAAGGTCAACATTATAGATTGGCTAATGAAAGGAATAGTGTTAATAAAATTTAATTATTGAACCTTCTTATTAGAAATAATTTAAATAAGTACTGAAACACTTTAAATTGTGTGTTTCAGTTAGAAAAGACAGTGGGAAGGGAAAAGACCCATTGAGTCAAGGCTAAGAGGTGACTCATCAGAGATTTGTGCACAACTAGTTTTTAATTGATTTTGTTCTAAAAATTTCATATGACTAAATGACGTATTTTCCTTATGTATTATGTTTATCAAGTATTGGATTTAATTCAATGATTATTGAAATTGTTATAGTATGAATGAATTTAGCTTTGTGAAATGGTATTTCAACAAGTATTAAGCATTATTGTGGATTAAATAAATTATATTTTAGAAAATTGTGATAGAATATGTTTTGAATTGTGATGGGCAATTTGCATGAAAAATACAAATTTATGTTTTGAATTGTGATGAGCATAAAAATTATTGGATATTAGAATTGACTTTGAATTGAATTGTGTTGTGATTTATGCTCACAAAAAGGACAAAGAGATTTATGATATTATTTTATATCTCACTATAGATGCTTGACTAGGTTATTACCCGTCTCTCTTATTTGTTGAGGAGACAATGGAGTTAGCTTTGTTTTGATTATCATGGTACGTGCACAGGCTTAGATTCTCCTCTTATTAGAGGTTAAATCTAAGTTTTTTTTTTTGTTATGGCCCTTTTGGAAGTTTCATTATTGTGGTGTGTACTGTGCACGATGATTCGACCTCCTCGACCATTGGGAGTTAGAATCCCAATTCGACCTCCCCATCCATAGGGAGTTAGAATCACCCAGGAGATGGCCCTTTCGGATTAGTCTTGCAGCGTTAGTGAGAAAAAGAATGGTTTTTGAATAGTAAAGAATTGTGATTTCAATTATAATTTATGTATATTTGATTTTATTGAAATTAATGTTTATTTCCATAAATTGCTGGAATTACTTTAATTGTTCAGTGTGATTTGACAAATTGAAATTCTTGATCAAGGTTATTTTAACAAATGATTTATATTATTGGCAACGATTATTTTGACCTTTGAAATTTTTATCAAGTTCAAGATTTCCAAATTATTTGTTATAATTTTATCAATATATATATGGTATTATATTTTAAATTATAGTTATGCACCACTGAGTTCACCACTCAGTGATAGCTTTGCATGCTGTCGTAGGTGAAAAGAGCAAAGAGTAGGTGAGTAAGCTTCCTCGAAGACACATTCAGGTCAGCTCCAAGTATATCATAGGTATACCCATGTACATCAGTTTGATATATGCATGTAATAATATGTATGTAAATTATTTAAGCAGTTGTATAAAAACTCTTATAAAATAATTTGGTATGTAATTAAATGCAAACTATTGTAATGTAAAATTGAGATTTCATTTACCTGTATAGTTTTGTAATATTAATTTTTGAGACTTATAATCAATGAAATGTTTCTTTTATGATGAGGTTGGTTTGAAAACGAATTGATTTGATTATTGAGATTGAATTGTGAGATGAAATAAAGTTTATTGGAGTTGTATTTGAGAAAACATATTGGGAATGTTTTCCCTTTTAGGTGTGAAGAACTGTTTTCTCAAAATACAGCCGGCACTCTGACGAAATTTTAAAAAATTTTTGTAACACCAAATTTTAATCGATGATTTTATACATGACCAAAATTTCACTTAAAGGCTTTTTAAGAAATATTCAACGTTGCCACCACTATTTAATTTCACGAAAATTGTTTTAAAATCTCTTGTAGTATATTTAATGGATTGCCGGTAGGCGAAGTACGGTAATTAATTAGGTGTACTACGGGATCATGTTACATCTTACGGAGGAGTAGGATGTGACAAATTAAAGAGTTTAATTAATTAATTAAAGAGGTTTCTTTTGCAATAAGATTGCAAAGTCCCTAGCATGACTTCAAACAAAATTTAGGTTATTGGATATATAGTATAAATTAAATTTTTATTTAATTTGATTAAATATGAATTTAATTATGAGAAATTAATTAATGGAGATTAATTAATTAATTAATTTATATTTGATATAAATTGATTTAAAGAGGAGAAATTATAATTTTGGGTTAAAAACTCAAATTAAAGAGTAAGGCAAATTGGTCTTTTCACATGGTAAATGTGGCACCATATGATCTTGCTACTTGTCTTCCTATGATGGAAGACCACATGTTATGATTTAAATGGAGCTTGACACATGGCTTCATAGGATTAAATCAAATAATAAGAAGATGGGATCTTGTGGTGACATGTGACAAGGGAGTTAGGGTTTAACCTAAGTATATAAAGAGAGCTTATAAAGAAAAATCAGCCCACCTCTCTTTTATCTTTAATGTTGGATGGCAACATGGTGTGACCATCTCCTCTCTTCTTATCTCACTTGATTCAAAGAAAAAACCCTTATTTTCTTTGAGTTAGAATTGCTAGAAAAGGTTTATAGTGTCCTAAATATCCATTAACCTTAACTAAAGAACTAAACCCCATCTTCAAGTGGTTGGCAAAGCTTGAGAGACAAAGTTTGGGGCTGCCATAGTTGCTTATTGGTGTGCTTATGGTGGACAAGCTAGAGGGACAATATTTGGGGTCCTAAGAGCATCCTAAGATTGCATCAATTGTGCATCAAGAGGTTAGTACCTAAAAATCCCTCTTTTAGTTAGGGTTTAATTGAATTAAATATTAATTCATAATCTTTAATGGCAAATGAAATTTTAATGCATGCTAAAATATGTTTTGGTATGCAATTGGGTATTAGAAATTGATTAGGTTCATAAGACACTTTGTATGGTGCATGTAACCTTAGAAATAATTTTTGAAATTCAAGGTTCTAATGCTCAATAATCATGCTTCCACTCCTTCAATCGGTATCAGAGCCACTATATTTGCCATTAAGATTGTTTATGAGGTTTAATTGTGTGATTGGATCAAATTTGGATTGATCTAAAGCTGTTTGGGTGCTCATGTGTGGCGGCATGAATGTGATGGTGCTCATTTGTGGCGGTTTAAATGTGAAACACGCCCCAAGGGTGTGTTTGGAGTATGGGCTTGGTTTTTAGGCCCATACCTAATTAAATTGTTTAATTAGAAATTTTAATCACAATTAATTTTTGAAAAATATTTTTAAGGTATTAAATTTGGAAAGGGTTCTAAATTTAAATTTATTTGAATAAGATTTAAATCTGAATTTTCGTTGAATATGTGATATTCAATTTAATTTTTTAGTATGTATATTTTATTTAATTGTTAAATTTTAATATGCTTGATGGATGATCATGGACAATAAAAGATCAATGTGATTGGATTTATTTCTTTTATTTTTCTTTAGGTTGTAAAATAATTAATTTTATTTTAGTGGCATGTATTATAAGTGTTATAATAATTTGGGTTATAATTTCATTTATTTGAGGACTTTAAAGTCCATATTCTTATAAACTCGCCTTGGTATGCTAAGAATTACAATGTAATTGGATTGTAAGAAGATCAAGGAGGTCAAGAGCATTGGTGGGACCAATGGGAGAAAAACAAGATCAAGGGTTGATTTTGTACTCTTTCAGCAACTCTTATAAAATGAATTAATGAAATACACCTACGAATGCCCTGATTCAATTCTTGGTAGCTCAAAATTGAATTCCTTAGAAAGTGATGTGGCCCAACCGCAAGTGCACGGGTCGTACAAGTAGTATAGAAAAGATATCGTTCCCACGAGGAGTTGTGTTAATGATTGAATTTTTGATATAAAAAGTTGACTAAATTGAACTAATTTCAAAATTAAAACAATAGATTGAATGGTATTGGAGTATGAAATCTATATGTGCAAAATTAATAATCTATCTAACAATGTATTAATTAAACTAAAATTGCATCAAATTAAAATAAGCAAGTTCAAATATGGCAGGATTTAAAATGGCAAGCAATTAAATTCAATTGAAAATTAGCAATAATAAAAAGGCGATTCCGGAGTTCGGGATTTCATATTCGAGCTATTTTGGGATTTTAAATTGGTTATCCAATCTTGTGAAACTTATGGTTTTAAGGAGATTAATTCTTAAATCCTTCGAATACCCTTTTGAGTGAGACAAAGAGTGCCTTAATCAAACTAATCCTACTTTCGTGGAGTTAGAATTAATTAAGACCCATTAAGTTCTTTAATTAATCTGTGAATCCTCTTAATCCTTAGTCTATTTCTAGATCTAAGTTAATTAAGTCCAATTCCTTGATTATCTATCACAAGGCCTTCTCCTTTCAGTGCCTCAACCATGGATTAAGAACATCACTTAATAGGATCCTACACTACGCATGTCATTAAGCACACAAGAAATGAATAAAACTCATTAAGACCACAAAATATGGATTACCCAATCAAAATCCACAAAATATCTCAAATATTACAACCCTTACTCCAGAATCAAAAGTAAACTACTCACTACCCATAATCCTTACAAGAAAATCTGAGTTTATATGAAAATAAGCTTCAATCTAAGCTAAGAAACAAGAAATTAAACACTAGAAATGTAGGAAAAATATAAGGAAAGAAAGAAATCTGCAAATCTTGGTTGAAATGGTGTGGAAGGTGAAAGTGACTCTTCAAATTCTGCCTCTCCTCTCCCTTTCCTTTTCTGCTCCTTCCCCCCCTTTCTAAAATGGGAAATGGGTCTATTTATAACATTTTCTGACATGGAGCCCTAAAATAGTGTGTTTGAGGAGGGATTTTCTGAGGGAATCTTCTACTAGCTCATTAATGAACTCTTTATGGGACTGCATAAGTGGACTGCATAAGTCATGCAGTCCCTTATGCAGTTTTCGGCTGTTTCTGGGTCACTTATGCGAAACTGCATGACTTGGTGCATAGGTTATGCACAATTCCGTGAGAGTAGATAAGGGAGGCGTGGATGTGCATAAGCTACGCAGTCTTCTTATGCACATTTCGGCAGGTATTGGAACAGTGATTTTTCTCCTTATGCAGATCTGCATAGCTTATGCGGCAAGTTATGCACAATTTGGTCAATGCACATTTCAGCTTGAAAACTTGTTTTTGACATCTTTGGCTGTAGAAGTCACTCCTCAATGGCAAAATTTCTCTTCAGTCCTTCAAAAACACCATTTTTCCTACAAAACAAAGTAAAAATTACAAATTAATCTAAAATTGACAATTATGAAAAACTAACTAACTAATGAAACTAGCTAAAAATGACTAATAATAAAATAGAATAGCTATGAAACTAGACCTAAATAATTATGCAAAATGTATGCATCAAATACCCCCAAACTCAAGCTTTTACTTGTCCTCAAGCAAACTTTAAAATGTGATGCAAAAAATTTTAGGGGTGCCTTATCCAAAGAGCTATGAAAATCACCTATTAAAGTAACTTAACACACCTTTAGCCATACTAGCAATCCATATACCCATCCTTCAAAATGCAAAGAATCTAATGCTTATCCAAGCTTTCACCGCTTAGCCATCAAGTCAATTATCATTCAAAATCCCCAAACCAACCAATCAAAAGAGAAAGTTATGCTCAAAAGGAATTCTAGGACAATCAATAGGCAAAGTGTCTCTATGATGGAATTAAATGAATGAATAGATAATTTTCCAATCCCATAGGCAAATTCCCTACTCCTATCTCCACTAATGTATGAAGTACTATCAAGAAATCATAGGTCTTTTTAGGGATGCAATGGGGCCATGGGGTTTAAAATGAGGCTAAGAAGAAAGATGGGTAAAAAGAATTCAAAGCATGAGAATATTTTCAATTTTGACAACATAAGGTACACTTTTTTATTTTATTATATTTTTTTCTTTCTCTCTCTCTCTCTCTCTCTCTCTCTATATATATATATATATATGTGGAGGAGAGAAATACACAATGAGAGTTGTCAAGTGCTAGCACATTTTACAAAACACATAAAAATGGAGGGACATTTTGATACTTTAACTTGTATTTTGCATTTTCTTTTGATGATTGTCCCTAAAATTTGCCACCCCCAAACTCATTTCTTTTAATACTTTGGGTGGATTTCTTTCATTTTGAATGACAATGGTAAAAAGCACATATACTAGCACCCTTTTTTACAAGATGACAAGCATTTCTTCTCCCTTTTATTGTATTTTTTCTTTTCTCTTTTTTTCTTTTTTTTTATGTACCTAATATTATGAATAGTTATTCTCATGAAAAAGGTTGGAGTGTTTGGTTCATTGGCTAGGTAGTAATAAGGATTTCAAGAAAAAAAAATTAGGGACAAAAAGGCTCAAAGGGGTTTACAATGGTCAATTTTAATTGGGAAAAAGGGCCAAAGGTTTAAAATGAGAAGGTTTAAATCAAAGAATGCCTAATCATTTCTCTTTTCAAGTACAAGCTGGTATTTCGCCTTGAAAGGTTTAGAAAATTTGTTCTAGGATTGGTAAGACATCATTTGACTACCTTATATCCAATAATTCCCTCTAAACACTTCCATCTCCAAATGACTAGTTGGGTGGCTTTTTGGCTAAGAAGATATAGGCGAGGGATAGACACTTCAAAACCTTGCATCTCTTAGGAAACTTTCAATCCACAAACCCAACTAAAGGTAAGTCAAATCACTCTCATAGGTAGCTTTTCAATACTCAAGGGATTTGGCAAAAGATTTGAATGCATGATGCATGATTCCTAAAAATGAGTAATGCATTAACTAAATGGAGGGAATCTATTTGTGTGCAATATGTACAATTTCTAAGTGATGTATAATGTGTGTGTAAATGTGTAATGTATATGTATGTATGGATGTATATGTAAAATATTTACAATATATGTAAATGGAATGGGATGGGATGCTCTATACTCAAAATGTGAAAAATGAAGCAAAAATCAAAATACACCCCCAAACTCAAAATTAGACATTGTCCTCAATGTCTCAAGCAATGCAATATCAAAACTCAAAGCAAAGGGAATAACCAGGATTAGTGAAAATTAAGAGCAAAAAGAAAGAGTTACCTAGTATGGAGCAGAGGAGAATTCAAGATATAAAGGGATGCATAAGAAGCTGCACAGGTTATGCAGAGTAAAGTGCTGTCCAGAACATGTGCATAAGTAGGGTGCATAAGCCATGCGGTTCTGCATGAGTGGCAATAAGGGCTGCACAGGCTATGCTGGACATTTGCATAAGGGGATTACAGCCTGTGCAG
Organism: Hevea brasiliensis; assembly: GCF_030052815.1. Lineage (NCBI taxonomy): Eukaryota > Viridiplantae > Streptophyta > Magnoliopsida > Malpighiales > Euphorbiaceae > Hevea > Hevea brasiliensis. The sequence continues at coordinate 72,218,385 of NC_079501.1, forward strand.
TTCTACATAAGTTGCATAAAAGGGCTGCACAGGCTATGCAAAATATTTGCATAAGGGAATTCACAGCCTGTGCAGTATATTCAAAAGCTGCTGCATGATGCTGAGCAAGGACAAATGTGCAACCACCAGTAGAAGCATGCAAATATAGACAGAGTATGGACAAATATGCACAAAAAGGGAAATAAGTGCAATGAAAATCAAAGAAAACTAATGTAAGAGCTATCCAATAAAACTTTAAGAAAAACAGAATTCAAAACAAACAAACATAATTCAAAACAAACTACAATTGTTTGAACATATTTACAAAGAAAAGGTCCTACAAGATTGAACAAAAGTAAAACAGAAGCTAATCTAGTTCTATTGTTTTGCCCTTGTCCAAAGATGTTGCTAAGGGGCTGGTGGCTGCTGCTTGCTGTCGAAATGATGGTGCTGGAGGAGGTGATGGAGGTGGAGGTGGCATTCCCAGAAAGATCATGAGCTGCTTCATCATCTCCTTCAATTCTTTCTGCTTATCTCTGGTTTCCATGACAAGGTCAAATAGGTGATCATGACGATCCTTGAGGGTATCAAGACCAGTGTCAAGCTTCCTATCCACAAAGTATATATCATCACTAAGCCTTTCAAGATAGGTGAATAAGGCTTTAGTGTTGAATGCAGGAGGGGCTGTGGATGAGGAGGGTTCAGCTGTAGGAGGTGTGGGCTGTGCAGAAGCTGCTGGGGTGTCCTGTGCAGATTGAGGGGGTGGGATAGTTTCAGTAGAGTGCTGTGGGACTGATGGGACAGGTTGAGCTTCTGGTCGTGCAATGGGTTCAGTTTCTGTTGCTGGTTGTGCAATGTCAGAATATAGCAGGTTGAATCCTGTTTTAGATAGGTGTGTAGCATCAAAATATAAGGTGTCTACAAGTGCTGGTATTGGGTGCTCTTCAGGATTAAAACCAAAATGCTTGGCTATGACAGTTATGAGCCCACCCAAAACAATGTCACCTATGGATTTGGTGGCAATATGCAACACATGCTCACAAAAGAAATAACCAGGAGAAACTTTGACCTTGTGAAAAGCACACCATAACATGAATAATTCAGATTTCCCCACAGCACCAGAACTACTCCCTCTGCCCAAGATAGTACTAGCAATCAGCCTATGAATAAACCATTGTGCAGGGTCTAGTATTTGAGAAGTTTTGGATCTGCCAGCAGAAAAGGGTTGAGGTTGGTTTGTGATAACTCTCCAAAACTGAGTAGCATTCCAAATACCTTTGTTTGCTACCTTTACTTCAGTATGTGGCACTCGAAATAGCCCATCAATTGCAAACCCAAAAATGCTATGAAATTGGTCCAATGACAGCTCTCTATTTTGCCCCAAACATCTAAATTTAATAATTGGCTTATGGTCTACATCATGCAATTTGAGGGTAGCAGAGAATGAAGAAATAAACTCCAAAACTAGAGTTGGATAAACTATCTCCTGCTTATGCACAAATTCCATCCAACCCATACCATCAAGATATGCAACCACATTATCAAATAAACCAAGAGATTGTAGAGAATTGGCAGAAATATACCTAGTGGGTTGTACCCTCCTATCCTTGAGTCTCTTAAAAGCTGCCTTTTGAATTGTATCAGGAAGAGGCCAAGGTAACTTTGATACCTGTGAAGCTACTGAAATTGGCTTTTTGCTGGAAGAGGGTGTGGAGGCTGAAGTTTTTGGCTTTTTGGATGGTGGTTCTGACAATGGGGTGGGTGGTTCCTTGCGTTTGGATAGAGGAGGTGCATAGGACATGGGCCTAGTGGATTTCGACCTGATTTTTCGTTTATACGTGGTTGTGGAGGGTGGTGGGGGTGTCGCTTGTGGAGGGGAATCAGGATTGGGAGGTAGCGTTGACAATGGTGAAACCTGGAGAGGTGAAACTGGACGGGAATGGGGAGGCGACTCCATGGTTCTTGATAGTGAGGATGGAGGAGATGAGGGCGGAAATGAGAACGCAGGGAGAAGTTAGGGTTTGTTCGACGAAAATGCGAGTGGAGAAGAAGGGGAGAGGAAGGGTTATGCCGGAATGAGGATCGTGAGAGGAGAAAAACAGTGAATAGGGATATCGGGGTGAAGGTGGGAAAGAAAAAAAAATTGCCGAAAAGAAAAGTTTGATTTAAACGGGTTTTCTAAAAACTGTTAGTAGTATGCCCTAGAGCATATCATTTAGTATGTATCTTGTACATATTTTTTAATAATAAAAGGCATTTCCACTTTTCCGTTTACATAATATATTTATGTGTAATAGAAAAGGTCCATTGATATTTTGTTAGAAATATTATTCTTAAGTTGTTAAGAATATGAGTGACAATATTTCTAGCACAAAGTATCATAAATAGGTTCACAATCGAGGATACTTCATAATAAGGACATGACTTATCCAGAAAGATTGTATTCATGTTTGTTCCCAAGTTATTTATATGAGATATAAATAAGATGGAATGGTGAGTCTCATGCCATATAACAAACATGATAGGCACTTATAAATGATAAGTAGGCCGAACCAGTGACACTTATGACAAGCACATGGAGTTTACTCTTGTCAATGTTTTGTCATAAATCATATCAGTGCATATAATCTTTAGACACGAGATAGCAGTTATCTTGTATATAGGTAGTTTGAGTTTGATCGCTTTCATACTTGTACTATGTATGGGTATATGGGCATGTGTTGGCTCCTGCTAGTTATATATGGAGGTAGGTGTTGATCAAGATGGAATCTGTTCCTCTAAGTAAATAGAGATAAAATCCCTATGTTCATTTAATTGTTCTTGATGTTTCAAGTTCCTGGCCAGGACAGATAGATTTATTCAGAAAAGAGTTTCTGATGAGAAAAATCTTTTTAATCAAGAACTGGAATTAAAAGAGAACATAATATTCATAGCAAATGGAGTTTGACATAAACCATGACTCAAGATTGAGTTGGGATTTTGTAACAGAGAGATTCTAGTGCATGGTAACATATGATTATAGGTTCATTTAAGGTAAATCTTATTACTAATTGGGTGGCCATGGCATGCTATGCTAGGTGTTAACCATGGTCTATGAGGTTCATAAAATGATTTAGAGAAATCATTTATGGTAAGAAAGAGTTCTGATGATATTAAGAGTTGATATCATGTCTCATTGCCAATTAGTGATGAGCCTAGTAAGTCACACACATACACAAGTTATCACCTATTTAAATATGATTTAATTAATTAATTAAAGAGTTTAATTGATTAATTAAATAGATTTGGTTTGCAATAAAATTGCAAAGTCCCTAGCATGACTTGAAACCAAATCTAGATTATTGGATGTGTAGTATAAATTAAATTTATATTTAAAGTGTTTAAATATGAATTTAATTGATGAGAAATTAATTAATAGAGATTAATTAATTAATTTATATTTGATATAAATTAATTAGAAGAAGAAAATAATTATTTTGGGTTAAGAACTCAAAATTAAGACACGAGGGCATTTTGGTCATTTTGCGATTGTGACACGTGGCACCATGAGATGGTGACACATGGCATAACACATAAGCTTGCAAATATTTTTAATCATGTAAGATGATTAAAATCAAGATTAAATATAGGTTTGACACTTGGCACAATGTGATTGGGTCACTTAAACCTAGAGCTAATCAAAAGGTGACATGTGGCTAGGGTTTAATGTGTTAACCTAGCTATTTAAGTGGGGTTATGAAAAGAAAACACAACCAACAGCCTCTCCTCTCATATGTCACGCCACTTTGAGCCTCTCCAGCTATTTCTCTTCATCTCTCATAAATTCAAAGAGATTAGCCATCAATCTCTTGAATTAAGAACACTAGAAATTGTTTCTAGTGTCCTGTTTGCATCTCTAATCTCTTAAAAGGCAGAACTTGAATTTCTAATTAATAGAAAAGGCTTTAGAAGCTGTTCAAGGGCTGCCATAGGTGTTCTTGGTGTGGACAAGCTAGAGGGACAACATCTGGTGTCCTGAAGACGAATCTCAAAGGCGCAGACACGCTGCAGCACATCAAGAGGTTAGTGTAATCGTTCTTGATTTAATCTAGGGTTCTAAAATTAATCTGATTAATTTTAAAATCTTAAATGGCAAATACAGATCCAAAAACATATTAAAAGAGTTTTAATATGTTGTTTATCATTGAAATCAAATAGATAAAAATAAATCTTGCATGGTGCTTGTGACCCTAGGTGAAAATTTTTGAATTCAATGGTATAATCTTGTGTTTTTCACGCCTGTTCCTTCAATTGGTATCGAGCCACTATATTTGCCATTTAGATTGTTGATTATATAATTTAATTGTGTGTTTGATCATGAGATCAAGAGATTCATTGCTGGTTGGATCATGAGGTGTGGCGGCACACATGGTGGAGCCACCATTGGTGGCGGCAACAATGGTTCCATGGGTGGTTCAAGGTTTGGCTTTTAATTCTGCAATTGTTGTATGATCTAAGGCCTATTCTTTGACTAATTAAAGTGTTTAATTAGTTGTTTTAATCACACAATTAAATTATGATTCAAATCAGAATTTTAAAAATTGTTTGAATGTGATTCAAATCTGAATTTTAAAAGTTGTTTGAATGTGATTCAAATCTGAATTTTTAAAGTTGTTTGAATCATATTTAAATCTGATTTTTAAAATTGATTCAATAAAATTCAGATCTGATTTTTAAAAAATATTTGAATGTGATTCAAATCTGATTTTTAAAAATGTTTGAATGTGATTCAAATCTGAATTTTTGAAGTTGTTTGAATGTGATTCAAATCTGAATTTTTAAATTTGTTTGAATGAGATTCAAATCTGAATTTTTAAATTTATTTGAATCATATTCAAATCTGATTTTTAAGTTGAATATGAGATATTCAATTTAATTTAAGTATGTATGTTTTATTTAATTGTTAAATAGTGATATGCATGATGGATGATCATGGACTATAAAAGACCAATGTGATTGGATTTATTTCTTTTATGTTTCTTTGGGATTGTAAATTAATTAATTTATTTTAATTTATTTTGGGCATGTATTATTAAGTTTGTAATATTTTTGGGTTGTAATTTCATTTATTTAAGTTCTTGTAAATTCGCCTTGGTATGCCAAGGATTACTATGTAATATTGGATTGCAAGAAGTTCAAGGAGGTCAAGAGCATTGGTGGGACCAGTGGGAGGAATTCAATATCAAGTGTTGATTATGTACTCCTTCAGCAACTCTTGTAAAATGAATGAATGAAATGCACCTAGGAATGCCCGATTCAATTCTTGGTGGCTCAATTGAATCCCTTAGAAAGTCCATGATCATACCATATTTATCGCTTATCCATGAATGCATGAGATGTATGGGAATGTATGCAATTATATGATATATGCATGCTAAATGGATAATGTGCAAAGTGAGACCTTAATAGTAATTAGGATGGCTATAAAATCTTCCAAACAAATGATTAAGTTGGAAATGCTATAATTAAAGTAATTATAACATAAGCCCTCCATTGGGGCAATTATTTTAAGAAATTTTAAATAGTTGCATGAGATGCAATTAATTTAAGAGATTTTCTTAAGAATAATTGTTAAGCATGAGATGTTGTAAATATGTAAATGGTTTGGTGGCCAATATTGGATGTACTGAGGACATTAAAATTATTTGCATAATTATCGCTCAATGGGATCAACTTAACTAATGCAAGATAAGTCAATATTGGATGTACCTGAGATTTTGAGCATTAGGGGCTAGCAAAAGGATTGAACCTCACATGAGATGTGATGGGCAAGGAGTTGCTCACTTATAGTTTATTGTAATTCCAATAATGGATGTACCTGAGGATGATCAATAGAATTATAAGAATTCAATCACCCACTAGAAATCCATCCAACTAGGATTTCCGTTTTCTACTTTGGAAGTGTAGGATTCGCTAAGTTAGTGGGAGGACCAATTTGATTAAAAGACCATAATCATATTTGGTTAATTACATGATACATTTACTAATTAATCTGGTTATTTCTGCAATTAATTTTCTGATAATAATGAGCACGAACAACCACCACCATCCAATATCCTTGCAAGCATACTTGATCGCAATAGGTTGTGGGACCTAATCATGCGATTGGCTAAGAAATTTGAAACTTGTCTTGAACCTTGAACATATAGGATATGTTCTTTATTCATATGTTCGTGGTCCCTTACCTCCAGAGGCCACACAAGAGGAACATGATACTTTGGACAAGTGGAAGGAGCATGATATGAGAGCTAAGTGTTACATGCTTGCTTCTATGAGTAATGAGTTACAGAAGCAACATGAGAACATGCAGAGTGCGAGTGAGATCCTCCTTCACCTACAAGAGTTGTATGGTGAGCACAGCAGGAATGCTAGGTATGAGATATCTAGACAGCTATTCCGTATGAGGATGTCTGAGGGAGTAATGTTGGGGATCATGTCCACAAGATGATTGGTGATTGAGCGGTTGGAACATCTTGACTTCAACATGGATTTCCAACTACAGACGGATTTGATCCTTGATCCCTTCACGAGTCTTTTGGGAATTTTGTGACAAATTTCCATATGACTAAACAGGAATGCACCTTAGCTGGTTTACTCAACATGCTGGTTATTGCCCAAAAGAATATGCCAGGCAATAAAGGAAAAGAGGTAGCTTTGGTTGCATTTTCTTCTGCTGGAAAGTCCAACAAGAAGAAGGGCAATAAGAAAAAGAAACCTCAAATTCCTGGTCCTTCCAAGAAAATAGCTAAATAGAAAAGGAAGACTAAAGCTGATAAAGGCAAAGGAAAGTGTCTCCACTACCAGTAAGAAAGTGTTTCCATTGCCAGTAAGAAAGTGTTTCCACTGGCCAGAGTATAGCAATCTAAATGAATGCAATGCCATGGTGAAAACCAACTCAAGTTCAAAATATATTTGGCACTTAATGTTATGTCATGTTGCAGAAGATAGGATTGCAAAACTGGAGAAAATGGGGATTCTATCCTCATTGGGCTCTGAGCCTACTCCAACTTGTGAATCTTGCCTTCAAGGCAAAATGACTAGAACACCCTTTGTTGGACAAGGGCTAAGAGCTGAAAATATTTTGGAACTAATACATAGTGATGTATGTGGTCCGTTTAAAGAAATGGCTAGAGGGGGCTTTCATTATTTTATTACCTTTACTGATGATAAATCAAGGTTTGGGTATTTGTATTTGATGAAATATAAACATGAATCCTTTGAAAAGTTTAAAGAATTTAAATCTGAAGTAGAAAATCAAACAGGAAAGAGTATTAAAGCTCTTCGATCAGATCGTGGAGGTGAATATTTGAGTACTGAATTTAATGAATACTTGAGAGAGCATGGCATTGTTTCTCATCTGACTCCTCCAGGAACGCCACAGCTAAATGGTGTATCTGAAAGGAGAAATCGTACCCTATTGGATATGGTACGTATTATGATGAGCTATACGGATATGCCAATCTCCTTTTGGGGATTTGCATTAGAATCAGCTTTATATATTCTGAATAGGATTCCATCAAAATCAGTTTCTTCCACACCTTATGAGATATGGCATGGAAGAAAACCAAGTCTTAAGCATCTTAAGATTTGGGGTTGTCCAGCTTATATCAAAAGTCAACACCGATAAATTGGAGACCGGATCGTAAAAGGTCGATTTGTTGGATATCCAAAAGATAGTTTTGGATATTATTTTTTATTTGCCTACTTCACAAAAGGTTGTGATAAGTAGAGATGCCACATTTCTTGAACAACAGTTTGTTCAAGAAGGAGGCAAAGGAAGGCAAATAGAGTTAGAATTGGAGAATTCTGACCAACCAACAGATCAGATGGATATAGATCCATCTAGTCAACCTATACCCATTGATGAAACATCTACAAATTTGTTCCTCGTAGAACAACCAGGTATCTCACCCACAGTGAGATATGGTTTTCTTCATGAAAAAGAACAAGAGTTGTCTACTCATGAAGAAGTAGATCATGGAGATGATCCACTTACCTATGAAGAAGCTATATCAGATATAGACTCTTCAAAATGGATTGATGCTATGAAATCCGAGATTGATTCCATGTATAAGAATCAAGTTTGGGATCTTGTTGACCCACCTAAAGGTATTGTACCTATAGGGAACAAATGGGTTTTCAAGAAGAAAATTGGTTATGATGGAAATGTAGAGACCTATAAGGCAATGCTAGTAGCGAAAGGGTTTCGCCAAAGGCAAGGAATAGACTATGAGGAGACTTTCTGCTTTGTTGCCATGCTTAAATCAATTAGGATTTTATTAGCAATATTGCATACTATGATTAGGAGATTTGGCAGATGGATGTCAAAACAGCTTTTCTCAATGGATACATTGAAGAAAACATTTTCATGGAACAACCTAAGGGATTTGAATCCCAAGATGGTTCCAAGGTATGCAAGCTAAAGAGATCCATTTATGGGTTGAAACAAGCTTCGAGGAGTTGGAACATCCGTTTTGATGAAGCCATTAAATCTTTTGGTTTTATCAAAAATGAGGATGAGCTATGTGTATATAAGAAGGTTAGTGACAGTGCTATCACTTTCCTTGTCTTATATGTGGATGACATCGTTGATGGGTAATGATACGGTATGTTGACGACTATAAAGGTATGGTTGTCAAATACATTCTCCATGAAAGACTTAGGGGAGGCAACCTATATTCTTGGGATTCGCATCTATAGAGATAGAGCGAAAAGAATAATTGGTTTATCCCAAAGTCTATACTTGGAAAAGGTGTTAAAGAGGTTTAACATGCTTGATTCCAAGAGAGGATTGTTACCAAGTGAGACATGGTATCCACCTTTCTAAAGAGATGTCTCCAAAGACACCAAGAAAGAGATAAGATGGCCAGATTCCATATGCTTGGCTATTGGAAGTTTAATGTATGCAATGTTGTGTACTAGGCGGATATCGCATATCTCGTTAGTTTGACTAGCAGTATCAATCCAATCGGTTTGGAACATCGGATAGTCACAAGAATATTCTAAAGTACTTAAGAAGAACTAAGGATTTATTCTAGATTTATGGAGGTGGAGACTTGCAATTGGATGGTTATACCGATTACGATTTCCAATCGATATCGATGATAGAAAGTCTACCTCTGGATATGTGTTCATTTGTAATGGAGGTGCGATCGGTTGGAAGAGTTCCAAGCGAGCACGCATCGCAGATTCCACTCATCGAGGTCGAGTATATTCTCGCATCGAGATCTTGCAAAAGAAGTCGCATTTGGATAAAGAAGTTCGTGATAGAACTTACAGTAGTTCCTTCCATTGAGTCAGCGGTTCCACTACATCGTGACAATAATGGAGCGATCATCTGAGCTAAGGAACTAAGGTCTCACCAAAATCCAAACACATAGAAAGGCACTACCATATTATCAGACATATAGTTGGGCAAAGGCGATATAGCCATGCAGAAAAATAACATCAGCTGAAAAATTCAGCTGATCCATTCACTAAGCCTTTGTCACAAGCTCGCTTAGACCGACATCTTGAGAAGATGGGTCTAAGGTATTGTAATGAATGGCTCTAGTGCTAGTGGGAGATTGTTAGTAGTATGCCCTAGAGCATATCATTTAGTATGTATCTTGTACATATTTTTAATAATAAAAGGCATTTCCACTTTTCCGTTTACATAATATATTTATGTGTAATAGAAAAGGTCCATTGATATTTTGTTAGAAATATTATTCTTAAGTTGTTAAGAATATGAGTGACAATATTTCTAGCACAAAGTATCATAAATAGGTTCACAATCGAGGATACTTCATAATAAGGACATGACTTATCCGTAAAGATTGTATTCATGTTTGTTCCCAAGTTATTTATATGAGATATAAGTAAGATGGAATGGTGAGTCTCATGCCATATAACAAACATGATAGGCACTTATAAATGATAAGTAGGCCGAACCGGTGACACTTATGACAAGCACATGGAGTTTACTCTTGTCAATGTTTTGTCATAAATCATATCGATGCATATAATCTTTAGACCGAGATAGCAGCTTATCTTGTATATAGGTAGTTTGAGTTTGATCTGCTTTCATACTTGTACTATGTATGGGTATATGGGCATGTGTTGGCTCGCTAGTTATATATGGAGGTAGGTGTTGATCAAGATGGAATCTGTTCCTCTAAGTAAATAGAGATAAAATCCTATGTTCATTTAATTGTTCTTGATGTTTCAAGTTCTGGCCAGACAGATAGATTTATTCGTAAAAGAGTTTCTGATGAGAAAAATCTTTTAATAAAGAACTGGAATTAAAAGAGAACATAATATTCATAGCAAATTGAGTTTGACATAAACCATGACTCAATCTTGAGTTGGGATTTTGTAACAGAGAGATTCTAGTGCATGGTAACATATGATTATAGGTTCATTTAAGGTAAATCTTATTACTAATTGGGTGGCCATGGCATGCTATGCTAGGTGTTAACCATGGTCTATGAGGTTCATAAAATGATTTAGAGAAATCATTTATGGTAAGAAAGAGTTCTGATGATATTAAGAGTTTATATCATGTCTCATTGCCAATTAGTGATGAGCCTAGTAAGTCACACACATACACAAGTTATCACCTATTTAAATATGATTTAATTAATTAATTAAAGAGTTTAATTGATTAATTAAATAGATTTGGTTTGCAATAAAATTGCAAAGTCCCTAGCATGACTTGAAACCAAATCTAGATTATTGGATGTGTAGTATAAATTAAATTTATATTTAAAGTGTTTAAATATGAATTTAATTGATGAGAAATTAATTAATAGAGATTAATTAATTAATTTATATTTGATATAAATTAATTAGAAGAAGAAAATAATTATTTTGGGTTAAGAACTCAAAATTAAGACACAGGGCATTTTGGTCATTTTGCAGTGTGACACGTGGCACCATGAGATGGTGACACATGGCATAACACATAAGCTTGCCAAATATTTTTAATCATGTAAGATGATTAAAATCAAGATTAAATATAGGTTTGACACTTGGCACAATGTGATTGGGTCACTTAAACCTAGAGCTAATCAAAAGGTGACATGTGGCTAGGGTTTAATGTGTTAACCTAGCTATTTAAGTGGGGTTATGAAAAGAAAACACAACCAACAGCCTCTCCTCTCATATGTCACGCCACTTTGAGCCTCACCAGCTATTTCTCTTCATCTCTCATCAATTCAAAGAGATTAGCCATCAATCTCTTGAATTAAGAACACTAGAAATTGTTTCTAGTGTCCTGTTTGCATCTCTAATCTCTTAAAAGGCAGAACTTGAATTTCTAATTAATAGAAAAGGCTTTAGAAGCTGTTCAAGGGCTGCCATAGGTGTTCTTGGTGTGGACAATCTAGAGGGACAACATCTGGTGTCCTGAAGACGAATCTCAAAGGCGCAGACACGCTGCAGCACATCAAGAGGTTAGTGTAATCGTTCTTGATTTAATCTAGGGTTCTAAAATTAATCTGATTAATTTTAAAATCTTAAATGGCAAATACAGATCCAAAAACATATTAAAAGAGTTTTAATATGTTGTTTATCATTGAAATCAAATAGATAAAAATAAATCTTGCATGGTGCTTGTGACCCTAGGTGAAAATTTTTGAATTCAATGGTATAATCTTGTGTTTTTCACGCTTCCGTTCCTTCAAAAACTGCATAAGGGGAAAGTGAATGTGCATAGCTTATGCACTAGCTTATGCAAGTTTCGCCCTATTTTGAAGTTCAGAAAAATATCTCATGCAGAAGTGCATAGGTCATGCACTCCGCTTATGCAGGTCTCGGCAACTTTTGAAATTTGGGGAGTCAAGTCATGCGAGAGTGCATAAGTCATGCACTCCCCTTATGCACCTTTCGGCAGATTTGGTTTTTCAGAGAATCGGGTCATGCAGAAGTGCATAGGTCATGCACTCTGCTTATGCAGACTTCGGCAGCTTTTAATTTTTGGAGAGTTCGGTCATGCATAAGTGCATAAGTCATGCACTTTGCTTATGCACCCCTCGGCAGGTTTGGAATTTTTGGTTCTGGTTATGCAGAAGTGCATAAGTCATGCACTCACCTTATGCACCCCTCGGCAAGTTTAGAATTTTTGGAGTTTCTGGTTATGCAGAAGTGCATAAGTCATGCACTCACCTTATGCAAGTTTTGACAGATATGAAATTTGACAAAATGAGGTTATGCACAATTGCATAGGCTATGCACTCTCCTTATGCACTTGCAATAAAGGTGAAAAATGGCAAGAATTGTGGTTATGCAGGATTGCATAAGCTATGCAGTTGCTTATGCACAATTCAACAAGATTGAGATTGCAATGGAAAATGATTTGCAAGTGTGAAAAATACCCTAGGATGAAGAAATATAATTCTATGAAGCATAAACTATGAGAAATTTTCACCAAAAACACATCAATATATACAAAGTCCATCAAAATTTCATCACACAAGCATGTAGAAATGGATCCTACATAAAAGACCTTTGTGAACCATGCCATTTTTTACTCAAATTCTGCAAATCAACATTTAGCACAATAAGAACTCAATAAAACCTGCATAAGATTGCATCTATTCACAAATGATGAAATGAACTCTCCAAGTTATGCCAAGAGAATGCAATATTGTCCACCTTGAATTCCACAACCCAAATAAGCTCATAACTGCAAAAATGGCTCACTTACCACCATATTAACATTAAAAGCACATATACTTAAAAGTTACACACCCAACCTCACCAAAAACACAAGCCATCTGCTGCAGACACCCTTTTTGCTGCAGATTTCATTTTTCCTCTGCATAAACCAGATAACAGCTCCTGCACAGGTTATGCAGCAAAAACCAATCAGTTTTTGGGAGAGTTTGAAGGACAAAATTTTCAAGTTAAGAATTACTCCCCAGCAGTTCACCAACCTTCCTCCATTGAAATACATCTACTAGGGACAAAATTCAACAATATCAAAAATTGAATTTGGGGAGATTCAAGATAAAAACAAAAACAATGAAAATAAATGTAAATCAACAAAAAGGAAAATAAAAGAGCTTGGGATGCCTCCCAAGAGTGCTAATTTGTAGTCCTTAGCTGGACCTTTCATGAATTTCACTGAAAAGAGGTGAGGGATTGGAGAGCTTGTAATAGCTTGCTCCCTTTATTGGGTCTCCAGTTATGTAATGCTTCAATCTATGCCCATTGACCTTAAAATTCCCAGATTTTTCACTCCAAATTTCAATTGCTCCATAAGGGAAAACCTTAGAAACTCTATATGGACCAGTCCACCTTGATTTAAGTTTTCCAGGGAACAATTTCAATCTTGAGTTGAACAACAAAACTAAATCACCTTCTTTGAATTCCTTTTTCCTAAGATGCTTATCATGCCAAACTTTAGTTCTTTCTTTGTAAATACGGGCATTTTCATAAGCATCCATCCTTAATTCTTCAAGCTCATTAAGCTGCAATAGTCTCTTTTCACGAGCTTGCTTAAGATCAAAATTCAAGGTCTGAATGGCCCAATATGCTCTATGTTCTAGCTCCACAGGTAAATGACAAGACTTACCATACACCAACCTAAATGGAGTAGTTCCTATAGGGGTTTTGTAAGCAGTCCTATATGCCCATAAAGCATCATCTAGTTTGATAGACCAATCTTTCCGAGAATTGTTCACTGTTTTCTCCAAGATATGTTTGAGCTCTCTGTTAGAAATTTCAACTTGTCCTGAAGTTTGAGGATGGTATGGGGTAGCTATCTTGTGCACTACACCATACTTCCTCATTAAACTCTCAAATTGCTTATTACAAAAATGGGAACCCCCATCACTAATTACAGTCCTAGGAGCTCCGAATCTGCTCAAGACAAATTTCTTTAAGAATTTCACTACCACCCTAGCATCATTAGTTGGAGTTGCAATAGCTTCCACCCACTTTGACACATAGTCAACTCCAACTAGAATGTATTTATTACCAAATGAAGGAGGAAATGGCCCCATAAAATCTATTCCCCAGACATCAAATAATTCTACTTCAAGAATACCATTTAGGGGCATTCGATCTCTTTTTGACAAGTTTCCACTCCTTTGACATTTATCACATTCTAACATAAATTTCCTCACATCCTTAAAAAGATTTGGCCAAAAGAAACCAGCTTGCAAAATTTTACTAGCTGTTTTAGAGATTCCAAAATGTCCTCCATAATCAGAAGCATGGCAATGATGCATAATACTCTGTGTCTCCTCATCAGGAATACATCTCCTTATTAAACCATCACAGCATCTCCTAAAGAGTAAAGGATCATCCCATCTATAAAACTTTTTCTTTTATTGCCATGTCATTCCTAGAGGTAAAACTCCACAAGATAGATAATTCACAAAGTCTGCATACCAAGGTAGTTTAGCAACAAGAGAAAAGAGTTGTTCATCCAAGAAAAACTCATCAATAGGGATTTCATCCAATTCTTCATCATCCAATTTCAGCCTACTAAGATTATCAGCAACTACATTTTCAGCTCCCTTCTTATCTCTAATCTCCAAGTCAAACTCTTGTAGCATCAGAATCCACCTAATGAGCCTAGGTTTAGCCTCCTTTTTACGGAGTAAATACCTGATGGCTGCATGATCTGAAAATATAACCACCTTTGAGTCAATAATGTAAGGTCTGAACTTTTCCAATGCAAAGACAATTGCTAAAAATTCCTTTTCAGTTGTTGCATAATTTGTTTGAGCCTCATCCAGTGTTCTACTAGCATAATAAATAGCATAAGCCTTTTTGTCCTTTCTTTGACCAAGAATAGCTCCAATTGCATAGTTGCTAGCATCACACATAATTTCAAAAGGTAGGCTCCAATCAGGTGGTTGCATGATAGGTGCAGTGATAAGAGCTTGCTTCAACCTGCAAAAGGCATCCAAACACTCTTGGTCAAATACAAATGGTGTGTCATTACTTAACAAATTAGACAAAGGTTTGGCTATTTTAGAAAAATCCTTGATAAAGCGTCTGTAGAACCCGGCATGTCCTAGGAAACTTCGAATTCCCTTGACATTGGTAGGAGGAGCCATCTTCTCTATCACTTCAACCTTGGCTTTATCAACCTCTATTCCTCTGTTAGATACTAAATGTCCAAGCACTATCCCTTCCTAGACCATGAAATGACACTTTTCCCAGTTTAACACAAGGTCAGTATCCGCACATCTCTGCAAAACTTTAGAAAGGTTAGCCAAGCATATGTCAAATGAAGATCCATATACAGAAAAGTCATCCATAAAAACCTCCATTATATCTTCAATGAAATCTGAGAAGATTGCCATCATGCACCTTTGAAAAGTGGCTGGTGCATTACACAACCCAAATGGCATCCTTCTATAAGCAAAGGTTCCATATGGACAAGTGAAAGTGGTTTTCTCTTGATCATTTGGATGGATAGGGATTTGAAAAAAACCTGAGTATCCATCTAGATAGCAAAAATAAGAATGCCTAGCCAGTCTTTCTAACATCTGATCAATGAAGGGAAGTGGAAAATGATCTTTTCTAGTGGCAATGTTTAGTTTTCTGTAATCTATGCACATTCGCCAACTAGTCACTGTTCTAGTGGGAATTAATTCATTATTTTCATTTTTGACAACTGTTATTCCACCCTTTTTGGGACAACATGTACTGGGCTCACCCAAGTACTGTCTGAGATAGGATATATGATCCCTGTATCAAGCAACTTCAAAATTTCCTTTTTAACAACTTCTTTCATATTTGGGTTCAACCTCCTCTGATGTTCAATAGATGGCTTACAATTTTCTTCCAAAATAATTCTATGCATGCAAAAGTGTGGGCTTATTCCCTTAATGTCATCTATGGTGTATCCTAAAACTTTTCTGAATTGCCTTAACACTCTTAACAACTTATCAGCCTCTAAGGTACTCAAGTTTGTATTTACAATTACTGGATAAGTGTTATTAGTGCCAAGAAATTCATACCTGAGCTGAGAAGGAAGTTGCTTAAGTTCTACCTTAGGTGCATCTTCTTCCTTGAATGATGGTTGCTTAGATTCGACTTTTTCCTTTTGTGTGAGTTGAAAAACTGGAGCAGAAATGAATGGTGGACTTCCCTCTAGATGTTGAGCATATGCAGCCACATGAGGGTTGTCATAGTCTATGCCTCCTCCATGAACCAAATAATTTTCAAGTGTATCTTCTGGATATCTTTTTCTGAAGTGTTCTTCAACCAGCTCATCAATGATATCAACCCTCAAGCAAGTATCAGCTTCAGAATGATGCTTCTTCATAGTGTTATTAATATTGAAAACCAATTGCTCTTCACCAACTCTAAGAGTCAATTTTTCTCCCTTAACATCAATCAATGCTCCTGCTGTAGCGAGAAAGGGTCGTCCCAAGATAATTGGAATATTAGAATCTTCCTCCATGTCCAAGATGATAAAGTCAACAGGTATATAGAACTTTCTAACCTTCAGAGGCACATTCTCCAAAATCCCTTCAGGATACTTAATTGATCTGTCAGCTAGCTGAAGAGAAATGTGGGTTGGCTTAAGATCTCCCATATTGAGCTTCTCATAAATGGAGAGGGGCATGAGGCTTACACTAGCCCCTAAATCACATAAAGCTTTTGTAGAACATGATTCCCCAATGTGGCATGGAATTGAAAAACTCCTTGGATCCTTGAGCTTTGGAGGAAGTTTCCTTTGGAGGATAGCACTACATTCTTCTGTCAAAGCTACAGTTTCATGGTCTTCAATTCTTCTCTTGTTTGAGAGAATTTCTTTTAAGAATTTCGCATAAGAGGGCATTTGTGAAAGAGCATCAACAAAAGGCACATTTATGTAAAGCTTCTTCAAAACTTCTAAGAACTTCCCAAATTGCTTATCAAGCTTGGCCTTTTGAAATCTTTGTGGAAAGGGAAGTTGTGGCTTGTAAGGCCCTGGTGGTATATATTTCTCTTCTTTCTCTTCAACCTCCTCTTTACCTTTTTCTGCACTCTCTTGTTTTTCACTCTCATCAGTTTCTTTCTCATTTTCTCTCTTCTCACTATTTTCACTTTTCTCATTTTTTTCACTCTTCTCGTTATTTACAACTTTCCCACTTCTTAAAGTAATAGCTTGATACTGCTCTCTTGGGTTTTCTGGTTGACTTGGAAGTTTTCCAAAAGACTTGGTACTTGAGGAAGATGCTTGTTGCTCAATCCGATTTTCCATTATTCTGTTATGTGTTTGCATCTGTTCTAGCCTTGCTTTCATCTCTCTCATCTCCTCATCATGCTTAGTTTGGTTAGCAAGAATCTGTTGTAATAAAGCTTCAGTGGTGGAACTTTGTTCTTGCTGTTTTGGTGGAGGGTTCATATTTTTCTGCTGAAAATTAGGCAATGGTTGCCTATTTTGCTGATATGGAATTCCTTGTTGCTGTTGTGGTTGAAAATTCTGATTTGAAACTTGACTTTGCTGATTTCCCCATGAAAAGCTGGGATGATTCCTCCAAGTTGGATTATAGGTTTGAGAGTAAGGATTCCCCATTTGCTTGTTTCCATAATTACCAACATATGCAGCTTGCTCTCCATAGTCTACTCCACAGCTGGTAGTTCCCTCTGCATAAGCCACTTGTTGTGAACTTCCAGATGATGATGATGAACTAACCAACATACTAAAATCTTCCATCTTCTTAGCCAAGACATTTGTAAGTGCATCAAACTTTGCATTAATCATGTTGAACGGATCAAGATCATACATTCCAGCAGCTTGCCTTTTTTGAGTTGGAGCTGGTCCTCTTGGACTACTCCAAAGATGAGTATTCTTTGCAATTTTCTCCAATAGCTCATAAGCTTCATCTTCATGCTTCATAATAAATTCTCCTCCTGTTTTAGCATCAATAATCCCTCTAATTGCAGGAGTAACATTTGTGTAAAAATTCTGATTTATCATCCATTTTGGAATGCCATGATGTGGGCATTGTCTCTCTAATTCCTTCCATCTCATCCATGACTCATATAGAGTTTCATCTTCTCTTGGTCTGAAAGCTGTCATTTGATTCCTCAATTCTTGAGTTTTTCCAGGTGGAAAATATTGTGTAAGAAATGCATCAGTGAGCTGCTCCCAATTTGTAATGGAGTTGTGAGGTAAAGAATCAAGCCAATCCAATGCTCTATCTTTCAAAGAGAATGGGAATAGCTTCAATCTTGCTGCATCATCAGACACTCCAGGTTGTTTTTGCATGTCACAAATCATAGCAAACTTCTTCAGATGTGTGTGTGGATTTTCAGAAGGATGTCCCCCAAATTGAGAATTTTGAATCATTTGAAGAACTCCAAAATCCATCTTATAACTATTTGCATCAATTCTTGGTTTTGCTATGCTCTCTCTCAAGTCATCAAAACAAGAAAAAGCATGATCCATCATACTTCCCCTAGGCACATTAGCATTAACAACCTCTTCACCTTGGGCTGCATTTTCATTGTTTTGATCATTTCTAGCATTAACACCAATTCTCATTTTTTCATCAGCCATGACTTCTTCTAATTCAATTTCTCTCAATGCTTCTTTTCTTCTTCTGGTTTCTTTCTTGTTGGCTTCACAAAATTTCTCAATTTCAGGATTGAACAATAAGGATGTGTCACTTGAGCTTCTAGCTTTTCTCATAAAAGATTAAGAGTACCTGAAAAAGAACAAACAAACACAAAATGAAAATATAACAAAATAAAACTAAAAACAACTAAAATAATCAAGAATTCAATCTTAAACAAACAACTCCCCGGCAACGGCGCTAAAAACTTGATGTGGCCCAACTGCAAGTGCACGGGTCGTACAAGTAGTGTAGAAAAGATATCGTTCCCACGAGGAGTTGTGTTAATGATTGAATTTTTGATATAAAAAGTTGACTAAATTGAACTAATTTCAAAATTAAAACAATAGATTGAATGGTATTGGAGTATGAAATCTATATGTGCAAAATTAATAATCTATCTAACAATGTATTAATTAAACTAAAATTGCATCAAATTAAAATAAGCAAGTTCAAATATGGCAGGATTTAAAATGGCAAGCAATTAAATTCAATTGAAAATTAGTAATAATAAAAAGGCGATTCCAGAGTTCGGGATTTCATATTCGAGCTATTTTGGGATTTTAAATTGGTTATCCAATCTTTTAAAACTTATGGTTTTAAGGAGATTAATTCTTAAATCCTTCGAATACCCTTTCGAGTGAGACAAAGAGTGCCTTAATCAAACTAATCCTACTTTCGTGGAGTTAGAATTAATTAAGACCCATTAAGTTCTTTAATTAATCTGGGAATCCTCTTAATCCTTAGTTTATTTCTAGATCTAAGTTAATTAAGTCCAATTCCTTGATTATCTATCACAAGGCCTTCTCCTTTCGGTGCCTCAACCATGGATTAAGAACATCACTTAATGGGATCCTACACTAAGCATGTCATTAAGCACACAAGAAATGAATAAAACTCATTAAGACCACAAAATATGGATTACCCAATCAAAATCCACAAAATATCTCAAATATTACAACCCTTACTCCAGAATCAAAAGTAAACTACTCACTACCCATAATCCTTACAAGAAAATCTGAGTTTATATGAAAATAAGCTTCAATCTAAGCTAAGAAACAAGAAATTAAACACTAGAAATGTAGGAAAAATATAAGGAAAGAAAGAAATCTACAAATCTTGGTTGAAAATGGTGTGGAAGGTGAAAGTGACTCTTCAAATTCTGCCTCTCCTCTCCCTTTCCTTTTCTGCTCCTTCCCCCCCTTTCTAAAATGGGAAATGGGTCTATTTATAACATTTTCTGGCATGGAGCCCTAAAATAGTGTGTTTGAGGAGGGATTTTCTGAGAGAATCTTCTGCCAGCTCATTAATGAACTCTTTATGAGACTGCATAAGTGGACTGCATAAGTCATGCAGTCCCTTATGTAGTTTTCGGCTGTTTCTGAGTCACTTATGCGAAACTGCATGACTTAGTGCATAGGTTATGCACAATTCCGTGAGAGTGCATAAGGGAGGCGTGGATGTGCATAAGCTATGCAGTCTTCTTATGCACATTTCGGCAGGTATTGGAACAGTGATTTTTCTCCTTATGCAGATCTGCATAGCTTATGCGGCAAGTTATGCACAATTTGGTCAATGCACATTTCAGCTTGAAAACTTGTTTTTGACATCTTTGGCTGTAGAAGTCACTCCTCAATGGCAAAATTTCTCTTCAGTCCTTCAAAAACACCATTTTTCCTACAAAACAAAGTAAAAATTACAAATTAATCTAAAATTGATAATTATGAAAAACTAACTAAATAACTAATGAAATTAGCTAAAAATGACTAGTAATAAAATAGAATTGCTATGAAACTAGACCTAAATGATTATGCAAAATGTATGCATCAGAAAGTCCATGATCATACCATATTATTTGTTTATCCATGTATGCATGAAATGTATGTGAATGTATGCAAGTATATGATATATGCATGCCAATTGGATAATGTGCAAAGTGAGACCATAATAGTAATTAAGTCGACCACGAAATCTTCCAAATAAATGATTAAGTTGGAAATGGTATAATTAACGTAATTATATCATGGCCCTCTGTTGAGGCCATTATTTTAAGAAATTTTAAATACTTACATGTGATGGATTTATTTAAGAGATTTTCTTAAGAATAATTGTTAAGCATAAGATGTTGTAAATATGTAAATAGTTGGTGGCCAATAATGGATGTACCTGAGGACATTAAAATTATTTGCATGTTTACTAGCTTAATGGGATCAACTTAACTAATGCAAGATAAATCAATAATGGATGTGCCTGAGATTTTGAGCATTAGGGGCTAAATAAATTATTGAACCTCACATGAGATGTGATGGGCAAGGAGTTTCTCATTTATAGTTTATTGTAATTCCAATAATGGATGTGTTTGAGGATGATTAATAAGACTATAAGAATTCAATCACCCACTAGAAATCCATCCAACTAGGATTTCCGTTTCCTACTTTGGAAGTGTAGGATTCGCCAAGTTAGTGGGAGGACCAATTTGATTAAAAGACCATAATCATTTTGGTTAATTACTTGATACATTTACTAATTAATCTAGTTATTTTCTGTAATTAATTTTTCTGATAATAATGAGCACACAATAACCACCACCATCCAATATCCTTGCAAGCATACCTGATCACAATAGGTTGATGGGACCTAATCTTTCTGATTGGCTAAGAAATTTAAAACTTGTCCTGAACCTAGAATGTATTGGATATGTTTTAGACTCAAAGGTTCCTAGTCCCTTACCTCCAGAGGCCACTCAAGAGGAACTACATACTTTGGACAAGTGCAAGGAGCATGATATGAGAGTCAAATGTTACATGCTTGCTTTTATGACTAATGAGTTACAGAAGCAGCATGACAATATATAGAATGCAAGTGAGATCCTTCTTCACCTGTAAGAGTTATATGGTGAGCATAGTAAGAATGCTAGGTATGAGATATCTAGACAGCTATTCTGTATGAGGATGTCTAAGGGACAGAATGTAGGAGATCATGTCCATAAGATGATTCAGATTATTGAGCAGCTGGAACATCCTAATTTTCACATAGATTTCCAACTGCAGATAGATTTGATCCTTCAGTCCCTTCCTGAGTCATTTGGGAATTTTATGATAAATTTCCATATGACAAAGCAAGAGTGTACTTTGGCTAGGTTACTTAACATGCTGGTTATTGCCCAAAAGAATATGCCTGGCAATAAAGGAAAAGATGTGGCTTTGATTGCATCTTCTTGTTCTACTAGAAAGTCCAAAAAGAAGAAGGGTAATAAGAATAAAAAACCTCAAATTCTTGGACCTTCCAAGAAGATAGCCAAACAGAAGGGCAAGACCCAAGCTGAAAAAGGCAAGGTAAAGTGTTTCTACTACCAGAAGGATAGGCACTGGAAAAGGAACTGCCCAGAGTATCTTGCTTCTCTGAAGGACAAGAAGGATAAACCTTTAAAAGGTATGTCTATGTCTTATTATTTAGATTCTAATGATCCTCATAGTTCATCTACAACTTGAGTTTTAGATACTGGTGCTAGTTCTCACATTACTTATGATATGCAGGAACTAGCAAATAGTAGCAGCTTGCAATCGCGAGATATTAGACTCTGGGTTGGCAATGGCTCAACTGTTGAAGCTTTAGCCATAGGATCTAAATCTTTATACATGTGTGGACATGTTTTGTATTTAAATAATATTTTGTATGTACCTGATGCTTTTAAAAATATCATTTCTATATCTAGTTTGACTAGAAATGTTTATGAATTTCAGTTCACAAATGATGTTTGCAATATTTATTTTGGAAATAAATATGTTGGCTCAGGTTATATGCATGATGGACTTTATTATTTAGATAATAATGTTAAATACAAATCTAATGCAAGCAATCTAAATGAATGTAATGACATGATGAAAATCAACTCAAGTTCAAAATATATTTGGCACTTAAGATTAGGTTATGTTGCAGAAGATAGGATTGCAAATGGAGAAAATGGAGATTTTATCCTCATTGTGTTCTGAACCTACTCCAACTTGTGAATCCTGCATTCAAGGCAAAATGACTAGATCACCTTTTGTTGGACAAGGGTTAAGAGCTAAAAATATTTTAGAATTGATACATAGTGATGTATGTGGTCTATTTAAGGAAATGGCTAGAGGCAGTTTTCATTACTTTATTACCTTTACTAATGATAAATTAAGATTTGGGTATTTGTGTTTGATGAAATACAAACATAAATCCTTTGAAAAGTTCAAAGAATTTTAATGTGAAGTAGAAAATCAAACAAAAAAAAGTATTAAAACTCTTTGATCAGATCGTGGATGTGAATACTTAAGTACTGAATTTGATGAATACTTGGAAGAGCATGGCATTGTCTCCCAACTGACTCCTCTAAGAATGCCACAACTGAATGGTATATCTAAAAAGAGAAATTGTACCCTATTAGATATGGAACGCAGTATGATGAGCTATACTGATATGCCAATCTCCTTTTGAGGATTTACATTAGAATCAACTTTGCATATTCTGAATAGGATTCCATTAAAATTAGTTTCTTCCACAGCTTATGAGATATGGCATGGAAGAAAATTGAGTCTTAAGCATGTTAAGATTTGGGGTTGTCCAACTTATATTAAAAAGCTGAACACTGATAAATTGGAAACCAGATCAGAAAAAGGTCAATTTGTTAGATATCAAAAAGAAAGTTCTGGATATTATTTTTATTTACCTACATCACAAAAGGTTGTGGCAAGCAGAGATGCCATATTTTTTGAATAACAGTTTATTCAAGAAGGTGGCAAAGGAAGGCAAATAGAGTTAGAATTAGAGAATTCTGACCAACCAACAGATCAAATGGATATAGATCCATCTGGTCAACCTACACCTATTGATGAAATATCTACAGTAATTCCTCATAGATCAACCAGGATATCTCACCCATCAGTGAGATATGGTTTTCTTCATGAAGATGAACAAGAGTTGTTTACTCATGAAGAAATAAATCATGGAGATGATCCTCTTACCTATGAAGAAGCTATATCAGATATAGATTCTTCAAAATGGATTGAAGCTATGAAATCCGAAATTGATTCCATGCATAAGAACCAAGTTTGGGACCTTGTTGACCCACCTGAAGGTATTATACCTATAGGGAATAAATGAGTTTTCAAGAAGAAAATTGGTTCTGATGGAAAGGTAGAGACCTATAAAGGAAGGCTAGTAGCGAAAGGGTTTCGCCAAAGGCAAGGAATCGACTATGAGGAGACTTTCTCACCTGTTGCCATGCTTAAATCAATTAGGATTCTATTAGCAATAGCTAAATACTATGATTTTGAGATTTGGCATATGGATGTCAAAACAACTTTTCTCAATAGATACATTGATGAAAATATTTTCATGGAACAACCTAGGGGTTTTGAATCCCAAGATAGTTCCAAGGTGTGCAAACTGAAGCGATCCATTTATGGGTTAAAATAAGATTCGAGGAGTTGGAACATCTGTTTTGATGAAGCCATTAAGTCATTTGGTTTTATAAAAAATGTGGATGAACCATGTGTATATATGAAGATTAGTGATAGTATTGTCACTTTCCTTGTCTTATATGTGGATGACATTTTGTTGATAGGTAATGACATAGTTATGTTGACAACTGTCGCGGTATGGTTGTCAAATACATTCTACATGAAAGACTTAGGGGAGGCAACCTATATTCTTAGAATTTGCATCCATAGAATAGAGGGAAAAGAATAATTGGTTTATCTCAAAGTCTATACTTGGAAAAGTTGTTAAAGAGGTTTAACATGCTTGATTCCAAGAGAGGATTATTACCAGTAAGACATGGTATCCACTTTTCTAAAGAGATGTCTCCAAAGACACTAGAAGAAAGAGATAAAATGGCCAGGATTCCATATGCTTCGACTATTGGAAGTTTGATGTATATGATGTGTACTAGGCTAGATATCGCGTATACTGTTAGTTTGACTGGCAGGTTTCAATCCAATCCAGGTTTGGAACACTGGATAGCTGTCAAGAATATCTTTAAGTACTTGAGAAGAACTAAGGATTTATTCTTGATTTATGGAGGTGATGACTTGCAATTGGATGGTTATACTGATTCTAATTTTCAATCAGATATCAATGATAGAAAGTCTACCTCTGGGTTTGTGTTCATTTATAATGGAGGTGCAGTTAGTTGGAAGAGTAGAGTATGATTGCTAATTCCACTACAAAGGCTAAGTATATTGCTGCATCAGATGCTGCAAAAGAGGCTATTTGGATAAAGAATTTCGAGACAGAACTTGCAGTAGTTCCTTCCACTGAGTCAGCATTTCCTCTCTGCTGTGACAATAATGGAGCGGTCATACAAGCTAAGGAACCCCGGTCTCACCAGAAATCCAAACACATAGAAAGGTGCTACCACATTATAAGAGAGATAGTTGGGCGAGGCGATGTAGCCATACAAAAAATAGTATTAGCTGAAAATCCAGCTAATCCATTCACAAAGCCTATGTCACAAACTCAATTAGACCAACATCTTGAGAAGATGGGTCTAAGATATTATAATGAATGGCTCTAGTGCTAGTGAGAGATTGTTAGTAGTATACCCTAGAGCATATTATTTTGTATATATCTAGTACATATTTTATTAATAAAAGATCATTTCACTTTTCCGTTTACATAATATATTTATGTGTAATAGAAAAGCTCCATTGATATTTTGTTATAAATTCTATTCTTAAGTTGTTAAGAATATGAGTGACAGTGTTTCTAGCACAAAGTATCATAAATTGCTTCACAATCAAGGATACTTCACAAAGGACATGACTTATCCAGAAAGACTGTAATCATGTTTGTTATATAAATAAGATGGAGTGGTGAGTGTCATGCCACATAACAAATATGATAGGCACTTATACATGACAAGCACATGGAGTTTACTTTTGTCAATGCATTATCATAAATCATATCAGTGCATATAATCTTTAGACCTGAGATAACACAGTTATCTTATAAATAAGTGGTTTGAGTTTGATACTGCTTTCATACTTGCACTGTGTATGGGTATGTGGGCATGTGTTGACTCCTACTAGTTATATATGGAGATAGGTGTTGATCAAGATGGAATTCGTTACCCTAAGTGAATAGGGATAAAATCCTATGTTCATTTAATTGTTCTTGATGTTTCAAGTTCCTGGCTAGGACAGACAGATTTAGTCATAAAAGAGTTTCTGATAAGAAAATCTAATTAATAAAGAACTGGAATTAAAAGAGAACATAATGTTCATAGCAAATGGGGTTTGACATTAACCATGACTCTAGCTCGAATTGGGATTTTGTAACGGAGAGATTCTAGTGCATGGTAACATATGATTAAAGGTTCATTTAAGGTATTCCTTATTACTGATTGGGTGGCCATGGCATACTATGCTAGGTGTCAACCATGGTCTATGAGATGCCTAAAATGATTTAGAGAAATCATTTACGGTAAGAAAGAGTTCTAATGATATTAAGAGTTAATATCATTTCTTATTGCCAATAAGTAATGAGCCTAGTAAGTCACACATCTACACAAGCTAATCACCATTTAAAATGTGATTTAATTGATTAATTAAAGAGTTTAATTAATTAATTAAAGAGGTTTGGTTTACAATAAGATTGCAAAGTTCCTAACATGACTTGAAATCAAATCTAGGTTATTGGATGTATAGTATAAATTAAATTTATATTTAATTTAATTAAATATGAATTTAATTATGAGAAAGTAATTAATAGAGTTTAATTAATTAATTAATTAATATTTGATATAAATTGATTTAAAGAGGAGAAATTATAATTTTGGGTTGAGAACTCAAATTAAAGAATAAGGGCAAATTGGTCTTTTCACATGGTGACATGTGGCACCATGAGATGGTGACACATGGCACCATATGATCTAGCCACTTGTCTTCCTACAATAGAAGACCCCATGTTATGATTTAAATGGAGCTTGACACATGGCTTCATAGGATTAAATCAAATAATAAGAAGATGGGATGTTGTAGTGACATATGGCAAGGGAGTTAGGGTTTGACCTAAGTATATAAAGAGAGCTTATAAAGAAAAATTAGCCTACCTCTCTTTTCTCTCTAATGTTGGACGGCAACATGGTGTGACCATCTCCTTTTATCTTTTCTCACTTGATTCAAAGAAAAATCCCTCATTTTCTTTGAGTTAGAATTGCTAGAAAAAGTTTCTAGTGTCCTAAATATCCATTAACCTTCACTAAAGCACTAAACCCCATCTTCAAGTGGTTGGTAAAGCTTGAGAGAAAAAGTTTGGGGCTGCCATAGTTGCTGGTTGGTGTGCTTGTGGTGGACAAGCTAGAGGGACAACACTTTCCTAAGAGCATCCTAAGATTGCATCAATTGTGCATTAAGAGGTTGTACCTAAAAATCCCTCTTTTAGTTAGGGTTTAATTGAAGTAAATGTTAATTCATAATCTTTAATGACAAATGAAATTTTAATGCATGCTAAAATATGTTTTGGTTTGCAATTGGGCATTAGAAATTGATTAGGTTCATAAGACACTTTGTATGGTGCTGTAACCTTAGAAATAATTTTTGAAATTCAAGGTTCTAATACTCAATAATCACGCTTCCACTCCTTCACATGGATCATTGACAAGTAATAAAGTGATGAGTAGAGTATCTTCCCACGAGGACCATGTTGACTACTAAACTATAGTGATTTTAGTAATCTAGATGATCAAATAGTAAAAAAAATAGTAATTAAATCTAAATTAAATGAAATAAAATCTAAAGCAATTATAATAAAAATATTCAAGAGCTAGGGGTACACACTTCAATCAATTATAGATTCAATCTAATTTATTCAATAAATGGGAGATTATTATTTTGAAGGAAATTAATTCTAAGTTATCTTAAGTTCTCTCTCAAGGTACTCAAGTTGTATTTTAATTAACCCAAATCCTACTCTTGTGATAATTAAATTAATTAAAATCTATTATTTTTTTGATTAATTATTAATTCCATAAAAAATTTTAACCAATCTGTAGATCAAGAACTCTAAGTTTAAAATCCTATTTATTCTAATATTAATCTTCACCTTTCAGTCCTTCAATTAATATCTAGGATCAATACTAAGTGGGTACCAATACATAGCATGCATTAAGAACACAAAAGATTAAATCAAAGAACAAGATGCCCAATATATTAAATAAAATCAAACCAGATCTATAATTAAATTGAAAGTGCTACATCCCTAATCATAGAATAAAGGAACTACTCACACATGGTGAGTTTTACAATGAAGCTGATAAAATAATAAAGAGGAGACATGAGACAATAGAATGAAAGAACCCAAATGGAGAATTGCAGCATTGGACTTTTAGAACTTTAGTTGAAAATCCCTTCTAGCAATTTTTCAAATATGTTTCTCCTTTGCCTTTCTTGAAGTTAATATCACTCTTAAATATAAATTCATTCTTCTCTCTCAATTCCTGACTTATTATATTTATTTTTAGTATAAAAGCCATTATTTTAGAGTCCTAAAAGTCTTTGAAATCCATCTAGGTCGAGTTAGAAGGAAGAAAAGCAGAGTTAGAATTGCTGTCTGGGCACATTGCATGGGCCATGTAGTGTTACATAGGGTATCCCATGTAATGTTCTATAGCATGAATTTTTGACTTTTCTTTTGTCTAGAATGTTGCATGGGGTCCAGGATATTACACGGGATAGGTTACATGGCTCGTGTAATTCTTCTGGCCTTCCATTCTTCCCTTTTTGACTTCCAGATCTCTTCCAAACTCATCCTTAGCTTAAAAACCACATAACAATATGTGATAAAATATAAAAATCAAAGAATTGGGTTGGATTAATATATTCTCTAAAATATTATTAAAAAAACTTAAAAATAAACACAAAAGAGACTAACTGCTAACAAAATGTATTGAATATTAACCCTAAATGTCTATATAATTTGACTTCATCATTTAGGAGTACTTTTGCCACTCATCTATATACTAGCAAAAGATGTGTTAAAATGGTCTTAAAACTAAATTTTTGTTTTCTTTTATGAGGACATGAGACAAAAGTTCAGGGCACAAAAGTAGCTTTCTTCAACCGAATAATATTTTATATATTGATGTTTGTATATTAAATTCTTTTCTTATTATTAATATATTAATTAAAAATATATTATATACCATTCAATTTATAACAACCTAATTTTTTATATAAAAATAATTTTTAATTTAAGTATTATTTTATTAATATATTATTCATGTGTTAAATTAATATTTGTATTTTTCCTCAAATGGTAATTTTAAAGAAATTATGCAATACCCTCACTTTAGCAAGTCCGTACATTCGACTGTTCTGGTGACCAACGTCTATCCGGACAGCTAGAATGATTTGAACTATATATAAACTAGAGTGAGGAGTCATAAATAACTCAAATATTAATAAGAAAAATTTAGAAAAAATTTTAGAAATAAAATATAACCAAGTTAAATGAGCCGGTTCCCTAGCGATGGGTAACCTAGTGGGAAGTTGTGGTCTTCGCAGCTAGGAGCCCTAAACCCGGGAGAAAATTCATAAAATAATTTTTGGGACTCCAGAGAAGAGTCATTGAGGTTTTGATAGAATTAGATGCCAAGAAAATGCTTAGGAAAATTTTTAGATCGGTATAGACAGTTTTGGCTCCTTCAGCCAAACGGATGGCATTTTGGTCATTCATCTTCAAAGATAATTTTTGACCAAACTATCCAATTAAGTAAATAAATTATATGACATAAAATTTAAATAAATATTGTTGAAAAATTAATTAAAAACAAATAAAAGAGAGAAGAAAGAAAATAAAAAGAAAAGAAAAACAAAATCTAATTATGATGTCATAATTCACTAATTATAAAGTCTAACCAATGGAAAATTGACAAGTCAATTAAAAAGAGATAAACACAATTAAAATAGGAGAAAAATGAAAAGAAAATCATTCATCTTCCTCTCCTAAATCAGCCGGCCAACATAGAAAGAGAGAGAGAAGAGAGAAAGCCTCTATGGAAGCCTTGATCCCAAGCTTGCTTTCCACCCAAAACCACCATAAAACCTCATCCTCCCTTCACAAAAATTTATCCCTACCACTAGAACAAGATTTGGACAGCAAAAAAAAAAAAAAAAAAAAAAAAAGAGAGAGAAAGTGGAGTTGGCAAACTTGAGAATTTCTTCAATGGAGGTTAGTGCATATTAACCTTCAAATCTTGTTTATTTCTTGGAATTTAGCTTAAATATGAGTAAATAATTAAGAAATTAGAAGAAATCATGTATAAAAGAGAGAAGTAAAATTTGGGCAGCAACCATAAGAGGAGGAATTGATGGGTTTTGTTGAATTAAAACTTGAATACAAGCTTAGATAAGGGTATATGTGTGATTGATAACCTTAGTTAGTGTGAAATTGCATAGAAGTTGATTATGGAAGTTAGGGTTTGCAGCAAACTTAGGGTTTTGCTCATGTGTTAGTGAATGGAAGTCCTAATGGTCAATTAGTGACCATTTGGCTGTGTTTGATAAGGAATCGACGTGAATTGTGGCTTTGGATTTAAGGTTGGGTATGCTGCCTCATAGGACTGCAGGGTTAGATGTGAGTCCAATAAGTTTAGGCAGCTATAACTTGAGAGGTGTAGGTTCAATTGGTGCAAGGCCAATTGGACATGAAACTAGACACATAATGGCACAACTTTGATGACGAAACCTTACCCAGAAAACAAACTTAGAATACCCTAAAAATTGACCAAATCTGGGTAACCAATTCTGGACCTGTTAAAAGTGACTAAATGAACAGTATTTGTTTATTTGGCCACAACTCAGAGTAGAAATATCCAATTGACCTGAATTTTATATCAATGGAAAGGCTAGACAATTTAGGACAACTTTCATGGAGACCATAACTCTAAATTCTGAACAAAACTAAATGAAATTGTCCATCAAATTCAGGACACGAAAACTGCTAGAATTGATTCTGCCCAGAAATTCTAGAAAAATTGCAATCTGGCCAGTTATGGTAAATTAACCATAACTTAAGCTACAAAACTCCAAATGGAGTGATTCAGAAAGGAAATTAAATATGACACATAAAGGAACAACTTTTATGAAGAGAATTTTATCAAATTCCTATTGTACAAATGACCAATGGAACAGTAACGTTAGTGCTTGAAATATGAAAATTGTAAATAACCAACAATAAACTTTGAAATGGTATTAGCAATCAATATCAACAAAAATAAAATGCAAAATGTGGTATCTTGGTGAACTTAGGCTTAACAAATCTATTATGAATTAAAAAGTCAACCTTTGAAGGGAAATAGTTAAGTGAATAGTAACTACTAAAAATTAAGTTGCTAATGGGGTCAATGGTACCCCACTTAAAGGATATAATGTATACCTAAATTATGAGAATAAGTAGATGGGAATTGTATTCTCATCACAAATAGAACTTAGGAGACATTGTTAATATATTTTGAAATGTGATTTGGAAATCAATATAAATGAAAATGTTGAACCTAAGGACATGTAAAATGATGTAATAAATTAAATAAGGAATTATAAAGGAAAAATAGATGATATAATTAATAAATTGTGAATTATATAAATGAAATTCATGAATATATGCATAGGATGAAAATGAGTCTAGGTATTGTATTTCCATTAGGAAATAAAGTATAGAATGTTACAATAAATATATATAATGGAATATATAATGAAATAATTGTCACACCCTACCCCTTTATAAGGCATAACATGATCCCGTAGTATACCTAATGAATTACTAACTTCGTCTACTGATAACCCATTAAATACACTACAAGGGATTTTAAAAATTTTCTTACTTCTTTTTACAGTGGTGAGCAATATTTACAGGTGTTGAAAAATTTTTTTTGAACTGAAGTGAAACAGCTAATATATTTGAATTATTAGTAATTTTTGTAAAAATTTTGGCAGAGTGCCATTTGTATTTTGAATAAAACAGTTCTTCAAAAACCTATAAAAAGCACTTCTAATATTTTGTTCACTCCCCAAACTCCAATATTCAATCAACACAATAAGTTTCTCAACAATTGCCAACTTAAATGCACAATAATTTTTCAGTGTTTTCAAAAGCTGGAATAAAATAAATATATCACAATTTTTACAAGTCAAAATAATTTACAAATTATTTTACAACTTCAATGTATAATTTTAATTTACAATTTTAATTTACAATTGCTCAAAACCAAGAACACTATATACATACAGTGAACACACATTACAGTATAAAATGCAAAATATGGTATACTCAATATACCCGATGATCTCTCAATGAAGCACTAGCAGCCTAGTCTACTGCTCTGTCAGTCTGTCTACCTGCGACAGCAATGAAAAGCTATCGTTGAGCCAATGTCTCAGTGGTACACAACATTAACAAAATGCAACTTTAAATTACAAATCATAAGTCATATAAATAATGGATACTTAAAACCATAGTTAAATTCAAAGACAATGAATGTCATAAAGAATTTAAACTCCATTTCACAATATCACAATAAATATCAATAAATCACACACACACAGCTTAATCATGTTGCCAAAGTTTAATTCATCCCAAAAGCCGATGGGTAGTGAGGAATTCAATTCATCCCAAAAGCTGATGGCTAGTGACGAATAACATAGCTAGCTAGCAATAATATGAGTACTCATTTTATTCGTCCTCAACAGGCACACACCTCAATACTTCAGCCAGAGAGGGAATTCAATTCATCCCACTAGACAAACTAGCGAGGAATTCAATCAATATACATGATAGATGTGGTTTCAAACTATTTACAATGCTTTTCAATCAATAAGTATCCATCAAATATCATTCAAACAATTCCTCACAATTTAAAATAATAATATACAAATAGTCATAATTTATTTCAATTGAAAAATTCAAAAGAAATAACTATTGTGCACAAACCTCTGATAACTGTCTCTTGGCCCTGACTCAGTGTTTCCTTCCCCTTCCCTGAGTCTTTGCTAACTGAAATACACAATTTGAAGTGTTTCAGTACTCATTTAAACTGTCTCTAACAATATGGCTTAATACTTAATTTATTGAATTCTATTATTTCCTTAGTTAGCCTAAGATGTTGACCCTCGATGCATTCTAGGTGAATTAGGTTTTAATATTACCAATGTGTCATATTTAATAGCCTTTTTGTGTACCCAATTCATTTCCAAGTATGTTGCATTTTATTGCAATTTGTCGGATTTCGGTATATTAATTTGACCTAGCCGGACGACCTACTTTCCTCAATTTTCGGGTTTTGGTCAAAACTAAAAACTTGTATGTCTGTGTCTTATTGCATGCAGGGAAAAATTTCAGGTCATTCTGAGTTATGTAGACCAAGTTATGGTCAATTTACCAATGCTGGACAGAATGTACCAAAATGGTAGGTTTAGGTCATTTTTAGGTCACTTTTGGTTCGGCTAATTTTTGGACCTGAAAATGTGCAAGCTATTTGGCTTTTTTCTGTCCATTTATGGGCTTTTGTATCTTCATAAGAATTGTAGATATATGTATCCACTATTCATGGTAAAAATTTCAGGTCAATTGGACCTGTTTTGAGTGAGTTATGGCCAAAACACTAACTGCTGCCCAAATGGTCAATTTTCAAGTTTTCAAAGCACTAATTCGGATTTGGTCATTTTTCAAGTCACTTTCTAAGTAGAATTTTGGTAAGCTTCCTTCATGAAAGTTGGCACTTTTTGTGCCTAGTTTCACCTCCAATTGGTCTCATACCAATTGGAGCAACACACTTAAGGTTCTAAGCCAAAACCTACACTGCCCTATTGCACATTATTCACTCTTTACCAATTACACATCCCATGCTTATCAAGTTATTTCCTTCATGTCATTTTTGGTTTGTACTATAACATAAACACATTTCGCAACTCATTTTTGGTCATTTTGGCAGCTTATAACCATTCTCAATATGCACATTATAGTACAAAATTTTCCAAGTCCAATTACAAATAATTTAACCACATGACATAGCTCATTTACATGTCCATATTCAAACCTCTATACACATATACATGCTGCCATAACAAGCACCATAATTCAACAATATAATTTCATAAACCAAACCATGAAACAACACATTTGATCTACACTTCAAAGTTGCCGATTGTACATCTCCTTCAATTAGTTTCCAAGCTTCCAAAATCAAGTGTACTATCACATACATCTAGTATACATTATCCAATTTATTCCTACACACGTAAACACTTACATCAACACTTTAATCTACCATTTACATGCAAGGATAAACTACTCTCATTAAAGTTTCATGGCTACTAAAAATGTACCTCTCCCTTAACTCATCAAACTTCAAAAATTCTTCCACAAATCAACTACCCATAACATCCATTCAAGGTTTAATGAAATAAGAATAAAAAATACATACTTACCACTTTTGAAATTCTTCAAAGCCTCACGAAAACTTGATTTTCTTGCTGCCTAACTATTGCCCAAGTTGTGTAGAACAACTTTAGTGAAGGATAATGGAAGAAAATTGGCTTGGATCATGGAAGAATAAAGCTTGCATGAAGCTTGTAAAATGCGGCCATGGAGGTTTTCTTTCTTCTTGGTTTTGGCTGGTCATGGCAAGGTGAGGAAGATGAGTGATCTACTGTCCACATGGTGATTAAATGTCCACTTTAGGGGTGTTAGTGGAGCACTAAGTAAGGATATAATATTTGTTTTATTCTCAATTTCCAAATTCCCACATTTAACTCCTATCTTTTGCTATTTAAAGTATGTACCACTAATTTAATTTTTCATGATATTTTCCAAGTGTAACATCATTTATTTTTAATGGAAATTTAGGTCAAAAGATAACTCGGGGTGCCAAATGACCACAATGCCCCTGTTCGAGTTGCATTCCCAATTTTATATAACACCGAGTTTTGTCATTTTATTGATTTCTCGTTTTTCTTTGTACTAATTAATTAATTTTTCTTTGATATTTCTAATGATATTTATACTTCAATAGACCTTTATTCAAGTCCTAAAAATATTTTCCAAGGTTCCCCCCGGTCCAGGGCTAGTCAATGGTCCACTCTGTAACTTCCCAGTGCGGTCACCCATCACTATGGTTTTCGGCTCGTTTAACTTGGTTACATTTCATTTCTATTATTTTTCCTTTGTTTTTCTTGTATTTTCTTTTCTTGTATTTCATTATTTTATGTCTCTTCATCCATATCTAAGTGTAGTTCTGGGCACCCTAGCTGTCCGGACAACACTGGCCACAGGAACAGTAGAACTCACTACCGAACATAGGGGTGTTACAATTCTCCCCCCCTTAAAATAAATTTCGTCTCGAAATTTTACCTGGCATTAACCACTTATAATCTAATACTAGGCTTCAAGCCGATTTCAAACCTTTTACATCTCTCCCTACTGGTAGAAAGTAGACTTACTGCATAATGGCTTAGGTGGGAAAATTCCCTTTCATATTCAGCCACCGATCTACTCCCCTGTTTCAGACTTAGGAACTCTTGCAGCTTCTGATCCACATAAGCATCAGGGACATATTTTTGTCTGAACTCCCATAGAAAGTCATTCCATGTTAGCACTGAAGGTTCTACCAGACTATGGGGAATGGTTTTCCACCAGTCATATGCATCCCCTTGTAGCAGAGACACTGAATATTCAAATATGAGCTCCTCTGTACAATGTAGCTTCTTGAATACCCTATCCATTCTCTCTAACCACTGTTCTGCCTCTAGAGGATCTACTGTTCCCTTGAACTTAGTAGCCCCAATATTTCATCAATTTGTCATACTGCCTAGCAGAAGACTGTGGTTGTACCACTGGTGCCTGTAGTGGGACTTGAGTAGGCACATTACTAGCCATCTGTTGGAACATTACTGACCATTTCTTTGAGTAAAGCGAGCAGAAAGCTGCGATCGAGGGGAAGTGCGGCTGATCCACTGACATTATGTAGGGCTGGGGCATCCCCTTGTACCTCAGCCTCTATAGATTGATTGACAGAACGATCACCCTCTTACATAGTCAATTTGAGGATCTTAGAACTCTTGAACAATAACACGAGGAGATTTCCTCCCGTTAGTGCATATTTATAATGTAATGTACTGTATGTATCAAATAATAACATTGAGCAGTTGTACTATGAAGAAACAATATTCAAATTACAGGTGAAAAAAGAATTTAAAAACTAGCTCTGATACCACTTAAACATGTCACACCCTACCCCTCTGTAAAGCATAACATAATCCCGTAGTATACCTAATGAATTACCAACTTCGTCTACTGATAACCCATTAAATACACTACAAGGGATTTTAAAACTTTTCTTACTTCTTTTTACAGTGTTGAGCAATATTTATAGGTGTTAAAAAATTTTTTTGAACTGAAGTGAAACAGCTAACACATTTAAATTATTAGTAATTTTAGTAAAAATTTTGGGGGAGTGCCATTTGTATTTTGAATAAAACAGTTCTTCAAAAACCTGTAAAAAGCACTTCCAATATTTTGTTCACTCCCCAAACTCCAATATTCAATCAACACAATAAGTTTCTCAACAATTGCCAATTCAAATGCACAATAATTTTTCAGTATTTTCAAAAGTTGGAATAAAAAAAATATATCAAAATATTTACAAGTCAAAATAATTTACAAATTATTTTTCAACTTCAATGTACAATTTTAATTTACAATTTTAATTTACAACTGCTCAAAACCAAGAACACTATATACATATAGTGAACATATATTATAGTACAAAATGCAAAATATGGTATACTCAATATACCCGATGATCTCTCAATGAAGCATTAGCAGCCTAGTCTACTGCCCTGTCAGTCCGTCTACCTGCGACAGCAATGAAAAGCTATCGCTGAGCCAATGTCTCAGTGGTGCACAACATTAACAAAATGCAACTTTAAATCACAAATTATAAGTCATATAAATAATGGATACTTAACACCATAGTTAAATTCAAAGACAATGAATGTCATAAAGAATTTAAACTCCATTTCACAATATCACAATAAATATCAATAAATCACACACACAGCTTAATCATGTTGCCAAAGTTCAATTC
This sequence comes from Hevea brasiliensis, assembly GCF_030052815.1. Lineage (NCBI taxonomy): Eukaryota > Viridiplantae > Streptophyta > Magnoliopsida > Malpighiales > Euphorbiaceae > Hevea > Hevea brasiliensis. The sequence goes on from NC_079501.1 coordinate 72,255,066, forward strand.
ATCCCAAAAGCCGATGGCTAGTGAGGAATTCAATTCATCCCAAAAGTCGATGGCTAGTGAGGAATAACATAGCTAGCTAGCAATAATATGAGTATTCATTTTATTCGTCCTCAACAGGCACACACCTCAACACTTCAGCCAGAGAGGGAATTTAATTCATTCCACTAGACAAGCTAGCGAGGAATTCAATCAATATACATGATAGCTGTGCTTTCAAATCATTTACAATGCTTTTCAATCAATAAGCATCCATCAAATATCATTCAAACAATTTCTCACAATTTAAAACAATAATATACAAATAGTCATAATTTATTTCAATTAAAAAATTCAAAAGAAATAACTATTTTGTACAAACCTCTGATAACTCTCTCTTGGCCCTGACTCAGTGTTTCCTTCCCCTTCCCTGAGTATTTGCTAACTGAAACACACAATTTAAAGTGTTTCAGTACTCATTTAAACTGTCTCTAACAATAAGGCTTAATACTTAATTTATTGAATTCTATTATTTCCTTAGTTAGCCTAAGATATTAACCGTCGATGCATTCTAGGTGAATTAGGTTTTAATGTTACCAATGTATCATATTTAATAGCCTTTTTGTGTTGGTACATGTTACCCAATTCATTTCCAAGTATGTTGCATTTTATTGCAATTTATCGGATTTCGGTATACTAATTTGACCTAGCCGGACAAACTAGTTCCCTCAGTTTTTGGGTTATGGTCAAAACTACAAAGTTGTAGGTCTATGTCTTATTGCACGCAGGGTAAAATTTCAGGTCATTCTAAGATATGTAGACCATGTTATGGTCAATTTACCAATGCTGGACAGAATGTACCAAAATGGTAGGTTTAGGTCATTTTTAGGTCACTTTTGGTTCAGCCAGTTTTTGGACCTGAAATTATGCAAGCTATTTGGCTTGGTTCTGGCCATTTCTGGGCTTTGGTGTCTTCATAAGAATTGTAGATATATGTCTCAACTATTCATGGTAAAAATTTCAGGTCAATTGGACCTGTTTTGAGTAAGTTATGGCCAAAAAACTAACTGCTGCCCAAATGGTCAATTTTCAGGTTTTCAAAGCACTAATCCAGATTTGGTCATTTTTCAAGTCACCTTCTAAGCAGAATTTTGGTAAGCTTCCTTCACGAAAGTTGGTACTTTTTGTGCCTAGTTTCACCTCCAATTGGTCTCATATCAATTGGAGCCACACACTTAAGGTTCTAAGCCAAAACCTACACTGCCTTATTGCACATTATTCACCCTTTACCAATTACACATCCCATGCTTACCAAGTTATTTCCTTCATGTCATTTCTGATTTGTACCATAACATAAATACATTTAGCAACTCATTTTTGGTCATTTTCGCAGCTTATAACCATTCTCAATATGCACATTATAGTACATAATTTTCCAAGTCCAATTACAAACAATTTAACCACATGACATAGCTCACTTACATGTCCATATTCAAACCTCTATACACATATACATGCTGCCATAACAAGCACCATAATTCAACAATATAATTCCATAAACCAAACCATGAAACAACACATTTGATCTACACTTCAAAGTTGCCGATTGTACATCTCCTTCAATTAGTTTCCAAGCTTCCAAAATCAAGTGTACTATCACATACATCTAGTATACATTATCCAATTTATTCCTACACACATAAACACTTACATCAACACTTTAATCTACCATTTACATGCAAGGATAAACTGCTCTTATTGAAGTTTCATGGCTGCCAAAAATGTACCTCTCCCTTAACTCATCAAACTTCAAAAATCCTTCCATAAATAAACTACCCATAACATCCATTCAAGGTTTAATGAAACAAGAATAAAAAATACATACTTACCACTTTTGAAATTCTTCAAAACCTCACCGAAACTTGATTTTCTTGCTGCCTATTTACTGCCCAAGTTGTGTAGAACAACTTTAGTGAAAGATAATGGAAGAAAATTGGCTAGGATCATGGAAGAATAAAGCTTGCATGAAGCTTGTAAAATGCGGCCATGGAGGTTTTCTTTCTTCTTAGTTTTGGCTGGTCTTGGCAAGGTGAGGAAGATGAGTGATCTGCTGTCCACATGGTGATTAAATGTCCACTTTAGGGGTGTTAGTGGAGCACTAAGTAAGGATGTAATAGTTGTTTTATTCTCAATTTCCAAATTCCCACATTTAACTCCTATCTTTTGCTATTTAAACTATGTACCACCAATTTAATTTTTCATGACATTTTCCAAGTATAACATCATTTATTTTTAATGGACATTTAGGTCAAAGTTCAACTCGGTGTGTCAAATGACCACAATGCCCCTGTTCAGGTTGCATTTCCGATTTTTCGGTAACACCGAGTTTTGTCGTTTTCTTGATTTCTCGTTTTTCTTTATACTAATTAATTAATTTTTCTTTGATATTTCTAATGATATTTACACTTCAATAGACGTTTATTTAAGTTCTAAAAATATTTTCCAGGGTTCCCCGTGGTCCAAGGCTAGTCAACGGTCCATGCCGCAACTTCCCAATGCGGTCACCCATCGCTATGGTTTTCGGCTCGTTTAACTTGATTACATTTCATTGCTATTATTTTCCTTTATTTTTTTTGTATTTTCTTTTCTTATATTTCATTATTTTATGTCTCCTCATCCATATCTAAGTGTAGTTCTAGGCATCCTAGCTGTCCGGACAACACTGGCCACAGCAACAGTAGAACGCACTACCGAATATACTGGTGTTATAATAATTGTTATAAATTGTTATCATATGAATGACATAATGAATCATATTAATGTATGAATGAGACATTAGTTCTCATTATTGTAAAAATGACTAATACTTTGAGTACAATGGTATAGAAGGATAATTGATATGAATTGCGATCATATGAATGATCAAATGAATGTATAAATTATAATTGGAACTTGTCATGAAATAATGAAGTCATAAAACACAATATATTAATATGTAATGGTACTATATGCCCATGTGTCACCTAGACATATGTGTCAGATTGGATAGATTGGCATGCCAATAGGGTGTTATTTTAGCAGTATTGCGTAAGGCTTTATGCCTGCACTCATGGCTTTTATGCCCAATTATGTGTTATCATGGCTTTTTAGCCACATTGACTACATACGTGGTTGACGTTCCATGGTATGACAGCCCGAGGCACCACGGTTTCCAGTGCCAATGACCCATTATCCAGTTTAGTCAGCTTGTCCTAGGTTACTTGGGTAGTGAAATGTATTGAAATGAGTTAAGAATAATAGCAACCGAAAATATTAGCAATTAAATAAAAGAGTAAGAATATTTAAAATAAATTAGATTATTTATTTAGTATAAAGAAATGAAATGAATTGGAACGATATTAAAATTTAATTATTATGAAATAATCTACGATAACCTAGAAAGTATTGAAAGAAATGATAAAAAGATTTACAATAGAGATATAACTTAATTTCTTGGAATTTTTGGGGATGGTACCGTGAATTTAAGAATTAAACGCTTTTAAAGAGGAATAAATTAGAACAAAGGATAGTTGACCAAATTATGATCCATTTCTTTCTTTATTTGAATATATTATTTTCTTATTATATTATTGCACCACTAAGCAGCAATGCTTAGCGCGATGGATTTGTTTTCTTTGCGCAGGTACTGAAGGCAAAACCCAGTGGATATTAGACTGGGATTTTTAAGTTCAGATCTGCAGAAGTGTCAGAAGGGTTCAAGGTTGTCACCTCCTCAGCAATGCATGTAGATAGGGCCCATATAAGTCATTTTATGTATTTTTTATATTATAAATATTTTGTATGTTGTAATGTAAACTAAGAATTTGTAAGTAATATTTATGTGATGTAAATTAATAAATTGATTAGTTCATATGTAATTAATTTGTATATTATGTAAATTGTGAATTTAATTAATTATTATGTAAATTATGTAAATTAATGGAAATATGAGAATTTTAATATGTGAAATTGAATTATATAGAGAATATTTGAACTGATCAGATGATCATGACGAGTACGGATAAATTTTATTGTATGGAAAATATTGTTGAGATTTTCAAACAAGTAAATAGTGAATCACGTCAAATGTTAATATAATAGGGAAAACTCCATCAGTTTCTCCGTCGAAAATTAATTGATATTAAATTAAATGAATTCAAAATTTCTAAAATAATAAAGTAAGATAAGTTAGGGTGCCCCGGCACCGAATGTAGCATGCTTTGCTCGGCTACACTGTAAACGGGTGAGGGGTGTCACAAATTATATACACATTCTATCGTTATATATACATTAAATTGAATTTTAATTCAATGAAATTTTAGTGGATCAAATTGTTAAATTTATTTCATTAAAATAATTTAGAGTTAATTAAATTTTTATTATTACATTATTATTATTATTATGAAAATGTTATTCATATACATATTATTAATTAATTGTATATTCATTTTTGTATTTTGGACCTCATTGTAAAAGCCTAAAAAGTTTGAGGATTTAAAAGAAATTAAAAGTAAAAAAAAAAAGAAAATTTTTTAAAAATTTGAAACCAACCACCCACACCCCCCCCCCCTTATTCTCTCTCGTCGTCCCTTTGAGTCACCCTCCCCCTCCCCTATTCTTCTTATTTTCTAATGGACAAGCAGCGCTGGCGAGGCCCCAAGCCACTTTAGCATGACCAATTATCATCCAGCAGCCATGGACCCCAGCAAAATGCTTGAATAGTCATGGGAATAAAGAGAGAGAGAGAGAGAGAGAGAGAGAGAGAGAGAGAGAGAGAGAGAGAGAGAGAGAGAAAAGAGGACACGCATATTGCGGTAGCAATTTCCAAGCCTTGTTTCAATGTTGTCTAGTGGTTGTTTCCAACAAGGCAAAAGTTGTTTAACTCTTGGCACAACAAACTTCAAAACCTGACCAGCAAAACCACAAATGATGGCCGAAGGGAGGAGTTCCGACGAGAGAAAAATGAGAGAAAAATGGGTATGGCAGCAGCTTTACGACCATTTTCCCAATAATCTGATGATCGGATTGGCAATCTAAGACCAATGTTAAACTCAACACATTAAAATCTTCAAGATGGGACCAACCTTGCTCTAATCAGACACCATTTGGAAAAGACAATCCAGATTGCTTGGTGAAATTTTTGAGACTTTTCAATTCCCATAAATTAAAAATAATTATATGATAATTATTACCAATTTATGGGCTTTATTTAGGTGTGATCAAATTGGTGATAGCTCACCAGTGCTCGAAACCAAGTTTACAGCCCAGTCTAGAGGCTCGGAGGGCCATCCTGGAAAGTGGTCATGTTTATGATCGTTTTCAACATTTTTAAACATTCCAAACGCATTCTAGGTAGTATAATTTGCGAAGATCTTGAACTCAAGTTGTGTAGGTTTTACCTTGGTTAGGCTAGCTAATTAATCTATAAAATATTCATGGTTGAGTCAAATGAAGTAAAATGAATTTAAATAATAAAAGAACGATGTAGACGATCTCTAGGAATATTTTTATAATTTTTGGAACACTAGAAATAATTTTTTGGATTGTAAAAGAGTTAGGGACTCGAGCTTGAATTTGGAGATTTAGACTTAAATTAGGTTTCTTACATGTAACACCCTCATACTAAGTAGTTAATACATTATATAGTTTTGGTGAAAGTATCTGTCTGGACAGCTAGAATGTCTAGAACCATACCTAAGCCACAGAGAAAAAGCCATAAATAAAATTAATAAAGATCACATGAAGGTGAAAGAAAATAAGAGAAACAAAGCATAGAACGGTTAAATGAGTCAAATGGCTCAGTGATGGGTGACTGACCCGAGAAGCGATTGCAAGCTCAATTGCTACCCTAAATTCTTGTGGGACCCCATGACATTCTTAATTAAGGGTTAATTATGAAATTATTGGGAACTAGAAAATCATGGAAATAAAAAGGAAACAAGTACAAATAAGTAAATCAGAACTTAAGGACTCATCAGGCATTATTAAAAGATGGACTATAACCCGATGATGGGCATTTTGGTCAATTCACTCCTAGAGGTGACTTTTGACCTAAAAGTCCATTAAATTATGTTAGATTAAAATATTGAAAAGGAATTAAAAATGGATAAGTGTAGGGAAAGAAAAGAAAAAGAAATGAAAATTTCTAATTTTAATTCCATTATGACATCATAATGACCTAAGCATGATACAATTAAAAATTACAATTTTAAATTACTAAATTTTGGGGATAAATATTGATATAAAGATATAAAATTAATTAAAGTAAAAATAATTTCATTTTCTTCTTCCTAAGGTAGCTGGCCACCCTTTGTCCTCTCCCTCTCCTCCATTAACAACTCAATTTAAGCTTTGATTTCCCACCTTCTTTCCATAAATTTTCCCCCAGAATTAGTAGAAACCTTCTAATTAAGTTTCAAAGTGAAGATTGGGAGAAAAAAAAATAAGACAAAGTGAAGGAAATTGAAGATTGAAAAGCTCAACTAGAGGTAAGTCATCTCTCTAGTTTAATTAATTGTGTAGGCATGGAATTAAGTTTGAATATGGGGAGATTTCATGAAGAAGCATGAAAATCATGCATGTATGGGAGGGGACATGGAATTTGGCCAGCCATGGAGGAGTAGGGTTTTGGTATGCTTTGGCTGAATTGATGATGAATCCTAGCTTAAATGAAGTAGTATACTTGATTTATATATTGAGGTTATATGAATTGCATGAATTGGGGTGGAGAAGAATTAGGGTTTTGGTGAAATTAGGGTTTTGTAGTATGTTATGCCATTAATGTTTACAAGGCTTAATTATGGCCATTGGGCATATTTTAGTTGAGAAATTATGTTGAATTGATGAAAGAAATTGATGGATTGTAGAGTGTTGAGTTGCTAAAATTCTAGACCCTTGAGTCTAGCAGGGTTAAATGAGTATAAGTTGAGCTACATAGCTCCAATTGGTGTGAGGATAATTGGAGATGAAATCTAAGACATAATGGTCCAACTTTCATCAAGAAAGGGTGTCCAGAAACTAACCATAGATTGCCCTAAATTTGTCTTGAATCCGGATTGTAATTCTGGACCTAACAAAAAATGACCAAATGAATAGTGTTTAGTAATCTAAGTATAACTCACGCCAAATTAGGTGATTCTTGAACCAATGGAAACCTAAAACATAGTAGAGCACTTCTTATGAAGATCATGAACCCAAATAATGACCTAAGTTGATCAAATTGCTAGGCCAAGTTAGTCCCTCAAATCTGCCCTGATGCTGGACTAACCTAGAAATCCTAAACAATGAGCCATTCGACCAGTTTTGGAAAAATTCCCATAACTTGGACTACAAAATTGTAAATGTAGTGATTTTAAAGCCAAAATGCTCATAACATATAGAACTAGAAGTTCTATGTTTTGACCAGCACCCAGATCCTAAAGCAACTTAGGGAAATGGTTAGGAGAAGTCAGGACTTCTCAATTTACAATTCTTGCTCTGGAATCATTTTAGCCATCTGAGCCCAGCACAGTAATTAGACCATAACTTTCACTAGAAAATTTCAAAAGGGATGAACCAAAATTATCTGAAAACCTAAGAATTATGGCTACAACTTTGGTTTAGAAGCCTTACTCAAATTTTAGGTGTAAGACCCTTTAATATTAATTGTAAAGCTGACCTAAAACCTGGAATTCTAGAGTTGTAGGATTTATGAGTCTAGGTTGGTTAATTATCCATAACTTACCCTACATAACTTCAAATTTAATGATTCTTGAACTTGTGTAACCATGAGACACAGGAGAACAACTCATATGAAGAACATTAAACCAAGTTACTCATATGAAGAACACTAAGCCAAATTATGACTATAACTTGTCCAATTAGCTTGATAAAATTGAGTTCCAAAATCTGCCCTATTCTGGAATAGTATTGGTCATTGGACTAGTACTTGGTAAATTGCCATAACTAAAGCTACAAAACTCCAAATTAAATTATTCAAATTGGAAAATAAAACTAAGACATAGAGAAACAAATTGCATGAAGAGCACTTCACTAAATTACGATTAGAACTAAGTTGAAATTGGGTTCAAAGGTCAAGGCATAAAACTGTCTAGAACCCACATTCCTTGATTTTGCATAAGTAACTTAGGCATTCATTTGATTAGTTATTAGATATAATTGGGATAAGTATTAAGACATTTTGTAACACCCTAGGCAAATCCCACATCGACAAAACACGGGAGAGATGCTGGGTTCATAAGTTGACAGTTCGTAACTCATAGTGACGCGTTTTAAAACCGTGAGGGCTTCAGCCCAGAGCGGACAATATCACTAGTGGGCCGGGCCATTACATTTGTGGTATCAGAGCCGCTCCGCGTGCAACCTTGAACGATGGTGGGGCAAACCTCAGCGAGGACGCTGAGTCCCATAAGGGGGGTGGATTGTAACACCCTAGGCAAATCCCACATCGACAAAACACGGGAGAGATGCTGGGTTCATAAGTTGACAGTTCGTAACTCATAGTGACGCGTTTTAAAACCGTGAGGGCTTCAGCCCAGAGCGGACAATATCACTAGTGGGCCGGGCCATTACACATTTCCATTGTGTATTTTCAGTAGAAAAGGTGCCTCCTAAAGAGGGGAAAATTTGAACTAAGTAAAAGGAGTATAAAGAGGTTTGTGTACAACTAATCCTATTTCTTTGTTTTTCAATTGAAAGTTGTTTTGAATAAGCTTATATGATTGATTTATGATTTTTATTGTATTGAGAGCTTTAATTTGATAAATTGTGTGTTGCCAACATTATAAGGGGAAATTTATGAATGAAATGTGAATGTTGATTTGCAATGAAATTATTTGAATGAAATTATTTGGATTAGTTTTTGAAACCACACTTGGCATGATAGTTTTTATTGTGTTCCTCCTCCATTTACAGGGTTGAGTTTGATTATGTTTCCTCTCTCTTTGGCTTGCCAGTTGAGGTTGACTTCGGATGAGTACTCATATAGCTAGCTAGCCACCTCCCTCTTTAATTTCGAATAGTGAGGTTGTAGATTGCTTTGTCATGGTGTGCAACACGGAATTTATTAAAATTTTTGTATCATGACCTAAGCTGTGTGAATTGTTGGCAAAATTATTGTTTGAAATTACTTTGATAAATTGTTATTGAAAATGTTGGTATTGGTTTTGAGATTTATGGAATTGTGAATATTTTAAACTCTTGTTTACCAATTGATAAACTATGTTTATAGTGAGTTTTTAAATTTTTAGTTGTGTACCACTGAGTGTATTGCTCAGCGATGGCTTGTTTATGCTATCGCAGGTAAGTAGATAGACAAAATAGTAAAGTGATCTACTTGTAGCGGTGATTAAAACTATATTTGGACTATTCTTGGGTACATTAGTTATACCCTTTGTAAATTTCCTTTTAATGTAAATTAATCTACATGTATATAAAGACCAATGAGCAGTTGTACAAATGAAGTTGTAATAATATTTTGCTTCTTTTGAGTTGTAAATTGAATATAAACTTTTATTTTGAATTGTATATGAATTGAGTGTGTTTTCTTAGATTTGGTGGAATGATTGAAATGATTGAGTTTGATTGAATTCAATTGTCTAAGACTATTGTATATATTGATTTACAATAGGTTTGAAGAATTGTTTTATTGTATTTTTAGCCATCACTATGCGGATTTTCTGTAAAATTTTAAAAATGCCAATTTATTTCAAATAAAATTTATGGTATATATCCAACCCAAGGAGACTTAAATAAATATTTTATCATTGCTTTAATTTCTAAAAATGAATTTGTTTTGTTTAAAATCTCTTGTAGTATATTTAATCGGTTATCGGTAGACGAAGTTTGGTAATTCATTAGGTATACTATGGGAGCATGTTATGCCTTGCAGAGGGGTAGAGTGTGACATTATAGGATCCGGATGGGCATTATGAGTTTGTTGTGGGCCTAAGACCAATTTAGGTTGTTATAGCTATTGTTTGTTGAGTTTTCTTACAGGAGGTTAGGTCTAGCTACAGGGGAGACTCTGCCAAAATTTCAATAAAACCTTAGGACTTATTATTGCTTCTATGATTTAAGTTAATTAATAGTTTTAGTCAATCATTTGATAGTGGTAAGCTTGTCTGTATAAGTTATCGAAGCTGGCCGTCCAGCCAGACAAGTTACAGTTGAGTTAACCAGTTTGTGAGTTAGATATTGATTATATTTGTAATTTTAGTATTATTTATATTTTTTGCATGCTTATGCATTTTACATATTTATATACATACTTGGTTAAATAAATTAGGAGCATTCTTTTTGCTGCACATTTAATTGTTGTTAATTGTTTGTGATTGCCACTTTGAGGACAATTTAGAATATATATATATATATATATATATATATATATATATATATATATATATATATATATATGGTATATAATGGATATGGATTGGACAGGTAGTCGCGACTTGAGCTAGTCTTGCTAGAACTTAGTCCTTATGGATATGGTAAAGTCGGGGTGAGGCATGGCTCTGAGAGGTATTTCATTGGTCCCCAGACTTGGATTTTAAGAAAAAGTTTGGCTTGACAGGTATGTTGTTGGCATAGTTTGGATTGAACGAGTTGTATGGGAGATCAATGATGGCATTGGGAAGCGTGTTTAGGGTCTTAGAGGATGGATTTCAAAATTTTTCTCTAGGATTTCATGCATACATGCGAGTGTATTATGATCCTAGCAAATCTCTAATGCCCTAAAGTATATCAAAACACTCTTCTAACATGCATTTGGGATTCATGTGCCATCAAGGATTGAGGTTTAACATTTAAACCTACCAAACCCTAACTAAAAGAGAATTTAGAGACATCTAACCCAGCATAGAATCATTCTTCTTGCTCCCTTTAGAAGTCTCCAGAGCTCTAATTGTAGCTCCTCTAGCATGTCCACCACAAGCTTCCACCAAGATCACCTTAGGCAGTCCCAAATCCTCTCTTTGATGATGTGCCAACCACCTTTGTTGAGGTTCAATTGGATGTATTTAGCCTAGAAACTCTTTCTAGTGATTTTGATTCAAAGGAAAACAAGTTTTTCCTTATGAATCTATGGAAGGAAAAACAGGAGAGAGAGGGACACTCTTGTTGCCGTCTAAGATGAAAAAGAAAGAGAGAGAATTTTCTTCTTTTTGTCTTCCTTCTTATCTTGTATTTATATACAAGAGACAAAATAGTCTATTGAGTGCCACATGTTAAGATCCCATTCAATCTTGCTTTTAGTGTGTCTTAATCTCATTAATTCACTTGTCAAGCCAAGACTGAATTGTCAAATTATCATCTTTCATCACATGGAAGACAAATGGCACACAAAGATGAGGGCCATGTGTCACCATCACATGGTGCCACGTGTCACCTTTAAAATAACCAAAATGCCCTTGCATGCATTTTTTAGTTCTCAACCCAAAATTGTAATTTCTCCCTCAAATTAATTTATATCACATATAAATTAATTCATTAATTAATCTGTATTAATTAATCTCATAATTAAATTCATATTTAAATTCTTTAAATATAAATCCAATTTATATCATACATCCAATGTCTAAGATTTGGTTTCAAGTTATGCTAGGGATTTTGCAATTTTATTGCAAACCAAATCTATTTAATTAATTAATTAAACTCTTTAATTAATCATTTAAATCATAATTAACTTGGTGGTTAACTTGTGTAGGTGTGTGACTTATTAGGCTCATTACTAATTGGCAATGATAGATGATATTACCTCTTAATACCATTGGAACTCTTCCAGACCACAAATGATTTCCCCAAATCATTTTAGGCATCTCATAGACAATGGTTGACACTTAGCATAGCATGCCATGACCACACAATTAGCAATAAGAAATATCTCAAAATGAAACTTTAATCATACATCACCGTGCACTAAAATCCTTCTGTATTATGTCCCAATCCCATTAAGGATCATGGTAGAGTCAAACTCCTTTATCATGGAATGTTATGCACTCATTTGAAATCCAATTCTTGACATATAAGACTTTACCATCAGGAAACACCTTTCTTAACAAAGTCACCTGTCCTGGCCAGGAACTTAATCTTGTCAAGAATAGCTCAAATTCGTGTAGGACTTTTAACCCTATTTACTCAAGGCTAGGGATCCCCTCTTGACTGAACACCTGTCCCAACAAATAACTAATATGAGCCAACACACACTAGAATATCCATACACAATGTAGATATGTAAGTGTTATCAAACTCAAACCACCCATATAAGAGACAACTATGTCATCTCATGTTTGAGGATTACATGCACTAGTATGACACAGATAACATTTTATTGACTTGAGTAAATGCCATGTTCATGTCATTTGTACGTCACAAGTTTGACCTACTCATCTCATAAGTGTCCACTGTATTTATCCTGATATCTCATATTAGATGGCACATGACTCACCATTCCATATACATCAGTATCTCATACTGATCAATGAAGATAAAAAGAGGCGACAACTCTTTGGATATAATGTGCCCACCAAAATATCCTTTAGCTGTGAACTCTGATTTATAGCAAATGTCCCATATATTATGTCACTCATATTCTTATCTCATAAGAATAAAATATATAACATATTGCTAATGGACAATTTCAAATAAATATGATATTGAACATGCACGACATTTAAATGAAATGTTATTGCCATTAAAATTTACAATATTATTTACAAGTTACAAGATTAGTGCATGCTCTAGGGCACACATAACTAACAATCTCCCACTTGACCTAGAGCCATTCACTACAGCATCTAAGACCCATCATCTCAAGATGTCTGTCTAACTATTGCTTTGTCATGGCCTTGGTTAGTGGATCAGCTAGGTTGTCAGCTAAAGCTACTTTCTACATGGCGATATTGCCTTTTCCAACTATCTCTCTGATAATATGAAATTGCCACTCTATGTGTTTAGATTGCTGGTGAGACCTGGGCTCCTTTGTCTGTGCAATGGCTCCATTGTTGTCACAATAGAGAGAAACTACTGTCTAAATGGAAGGAACCACTTCTAGTTCTGTAATGAACTTCTTGATCCAAATAGCCTCTTTTGTAGCATCACATGCAGCAACATACTCAGCTTTAGTGGTGGAGTCTACCGTAGCTTTCTGTTTGGAACTTTTCTAACAGACAGCGCCTCCATTACATAAAAATATAAACCTTGAGATTGACTTTCTATCATCAATATTTGATTGGAAATCAAAATCTGTAAATTATTCTAGTTGAAGTTCACCTCCACCATATATCAAGAATAAATCCTTAGTCCTTCTCAAGTACTTAAGGATATTTTTGATAGCTATCCAGTGTTCCAAACCTGGATTGGATTGAAGCCTGCTAGTCACACTAACAGCATTGGCAATATCAGGCCTAGTACACATCATGGCATACATTAGGCTTCCTATAGCCAAAGCATAAGGAAGCTTAGCCATCTTTTCCCTTTCTTCAGGAGTCTTGGGAGACTGTTCCTTAGAAAGGTGAATTCCATGTCTAACTAGTAACAATCCCCTTTTGGAATCAAGCATGTTGAACCTCTTCAACACCTGTTCCAAGTAAAGCCTTTGGGATAAATCTATTATTCTTTTTTGTCTATATTTATAGATCTGAATTCCCAGAATATAGGTAGCTTCCCCAAGGTTTTTTATAGAGAAAGTACTTGACAACCAAGTTTTTACAAATGTTAGCATACTAATGTCATTGCCTATCAATAATATATCATCCACATATAACACTAGAAAGGTAGTCATACTCTCACTAGTCTTCTTATACACACACGGCTCATCAATAATTTGAATAAAATTGAAAGTTTTAATGGCTTCATCAAAACATTTATTCCAGCTTCTAGAAGCTAGCTTAAGACCATAAATGGATCTCTTAAGCTTGCACACCTTGGAACCTTCCTTGGATTCAAAACCCTTGGGTTGTTGTATGTATATGTTTTCCTCAATAACACCATTGGGAAAGGTGGTTTTGACATCCATTTGCCAAACCTCATAGTCATAGTGTGTTGCAATAGCTAGAAGAATCCTTATGGATTTAAGCATAGCTATGGGAGAGAATGTTTCTTCATAATCAATTCCTTCCCTTTGGTGAAACTCTTTCACTACAAGCCTAGCTTTAAAGGTCTCTACCTTCCCATCAGGACCAATCTTTCTCTTAAAAACCCATTTACATCCTATGGGTACAATACCCTCAAGTGGGTCTATAAGATCCCATACTTGGTTCTTATGCATGGAATCCATTTCATAGTTTATGGCTTCTAGCCATTTTGAAGAGTCTATATCTGATATAGCTTCTTCATAGCTAGTAGGATCATCTCCATGACCAACTTCTTCATTAATAGACAACTCTTGTTCATTCTCATGAAAAAATCCATATCTCTCTGGTGGATGAGATATTCTACTAGATTTGCGAAGAATCGGCGTTGTGGATAGATTATCTATAGGCATAAGTTCTCCCACTAGATCAATATCCATGGGTACAGGTTATTGGTCATTTGTAGAATTTTCTAATTCCAATTCTATCTTCCTTCCTTTGCTACCTTCTTGAAGCAACTCTTTCTCCAAGAAAATTGCATCCCTACTTATCACAACTCTTTGTGATTGTGAAAGATGGAAATAATATCCAAAACTGTCTTTTGGATAGCCAACAAACCTACCTTTTTCGGACCTTGTCTCCAATTTATCAATTTTTAGCTTTTTGATAAAAGTTGGACAATCCCATACCTTAACATGTTTAAGGGATGTTGTCTTCCATGCCATATCTGTTAGTAGTATGCCCTAGAGTATATCATTTAGTACGTATCTTGTACATCTTTTATTAATAAAAGACATTTCCACTTTTCCGTTTACATAATATATTCATGTGTAATAGAAAAGGCCCATTGATATTTTGTTAGAAATTCTATTCTTAAGTTGTTAAGAATATGAGTGACAGTATCTCTAGCATAAAGTATCATAAATAGGTTCACAATCGATGATACTTCATAATAAGGACATGACTTATCCAGAAAGATTGTATTCATGTTTATTCCCAAGTTATTTATATGAGATATAAATAAGATGGAATGGTGAGTCTCATGCCATATAACAAACATGATAGGCACTTATACATGATAAGTAGGCCGAACCAATGACGCTTATGACAAGCACATGGAGTTTACTCTTGTCAATGTATTGTCATAAATCATATCAGTGCATATAATCTTTAGACCTGAGATAGCACAGTTATCCTGTATATAGGTGGTTTGAGTTTGATACTGCTTTCATACTTGTACTGTGTATGGGTATATGGGCATGTGTTGGCTCCTACTAGTTATATATGGAGGTAGGTGTTGATCAAGATGGAATCTGTTCCTCTAAGTAAATAGGAATAAAATCCTATGTTCATTTAATTATTCTTGATGTTTCAAGTTCCTGGCCAGGACAGATAGATTTAATTAGAAAAGAGTTTCTGATGAAAAAATCTTTTTAATCAAGAACTGGAATTAAAAGAGAACATAATATTCATAGCAAATGGGGTTTGACATAAACCATGACTCCAGCTTGAATTGGGATTTTGTAACAGAGAGATTCTAGTGCATAGTAATATATGATTATAGGTTCATTTAAGGTAAACCTTATTACTGATTGGGTGCCCATTGCATGCTATGCTAGGTGTTAACCATGGTCTATGAGGTGCATAAAATGATTTAGAGAAATCATTTATGGTAAGAAAGAGTTTTGATGATATTAAGAGTTGATATCATGTCTCATTACCAGTTAGTGATGAGCCTAGTAAGTCACACACATACACAAGTAATCACCAAATTAAATATGATTTAATTAATCAATTAAAGAGTTTAATTAATTAATTAAATAGGTTTGATTTGCAATTAGATTGCAAAGTCCCTAGCATGGCTTGAAATCAAATCTAGGTTATTGGATGTATAGTATAAGTTAAATTTATATTTAAAGTGTTTAAATATAAATTTAATTAATGAGAAATTAATTAATAGAGATTAATTAATTAATTTATATTTGATATAAATTGATTAGAAGAAGAGAAATAATTATTTTGGGTTGAGAACTCAAAATTAAGACACAGGGGCATTTTGGTCATTTCACAGGGTGACATGTGGCACCATGAGATGGTGACACATGGCACTACACATAAGCTTGCCAAATGTCTTTTAATCATGTAAGATGATTAAAATTAAGATTAAATATAGGTTTGACACTTGGCACAATGCGATTGGGTCAATTAAACCTAGAACCAATCAGAAGGTGACATGTGGCAAGGGTTTTAAGTGGTGACCTAGCTATATAAGTGTTGTTATAAAAAGAAAAAAATAACAATCAATTGCTGCTCCTTTGTGCCGCCACCCTTGAGGCTCCCATTCTCTCTTCTTCTTCATCTTTTATCAATTCCAAGAGATTAGCAAACAATCTCTTGAATTAAAAATACTAGAAATTGTTTGTAGTGTCTTGTTTACATCTTTAATCTCTTAAAAGGAAAAAATTAATTTTCTAATTAATAGAAAAAGCTTTAGAAACTGTTCAAGGGATGCCATAGGTGATCTTGGTATGGACAAGCTAGAGGGACAACATCTGGTATCCTAAAGATGCATCCCAAAGGCACAAATACGTTACAGTGCATTAAGAGGTTAGTATATTTGTTCTTGATTTAATCTAGGGTTGTAAAATTAATTTGATTAATTCTAAAATCTTAAATGGCAAATACAGATCCAAAAACATATTAAAAGAGTTTTATTTATTATTGAAATCAAATAGTTAAAAATAAATCTTGCATGATGCATGTGACCCTAGTTGAAAATTTTTTAATTCAATGATATAAACTTGTGTTTTTCATGCTTCCACTCCTTCAGTATCTCATATGGTGTAGAAGAAACTGATTTAGTTGAAACTCTGTTAAGAATGTACAGTGCAGTTTCTAGTGCATGTCCCCATAAGGAAATAGGCAAATTAGTGAAGCTCATCATGCTCTGTACCATGTCTAACAGAGTACGATTTCTCCTTTCTGACACACCATTCAACTGTGGTGTACCAGGAGGGGTCAATTGTGAAATTGTGCCCTATTCCCGAAGGAACTCCTCAAATTCAATACTTAAGTACTCACCACACCAATCATATTGAAGGGCTTTAATACTCTTTCCTGTTTGATTTTATACTTCAGCTTTAAATTCTTTAAACTTTTCAAAGGATTCAGACTTGTATTTCATTAAATGTAAATACCCAAATTGAGATTTATCATCAGTAAAGGTAATGAAGTAATAATATCCACCTCTAGCTATTTCTTTAAATAGTCCACATACATCACTTTGTATGAGTTCTAAAATATCTTTAGCTCTTTGCCCTTGTCCCACATAGGGAGATCTAGTTATTTTGCCCTGAAGGCAGGACTCACAAATTGGTGATGGTTCATTTCCCAAAGTGCATAAAATCCCCATCCTTTCTAACTTAGTGATCCTATCTTCTGTTACATGACCCAATCTTAAGTACCAAAGTTGTTTTCTATTAAGGTTAACATTTTCTGTTGCATTAATTTCATATTCGGTGCTTAGAGCTATTTTGCATTCACTATCAACATAATAAAGACCATTTTGCAAGTAACCCAAAGATACAATTTTATTACCATAATAAACTATACATAAATCATTTATGAATCTAAATTCATAACCGTCTCTAGTCCAACTATATACAAAAATGATGTTTTTATACATGTTGGGTACATACAAAACATCCTTTAAATACAAAACATCATCATCAAAATGACTATGTACAATAAGAGAAGTAGGTCCGATGGCTTTAGCAACAACATTTGATCCATCACTAATCTTTACCCTCACTTCTCCATGATCCAAGCTCCTAAGATTTACTAGTTCCTACACATCAAAAATTATATGTAAAGTAAAACTAGTATCAATGACACAAGCAGAATTAGTATGACAAGCAATACCAGAAATCTAAGAAATAAGAAATAGCTATACCTTCAGCAGGTCTTGCCTTTTTGTTCTTTACCAACTCTAGGTATTCTGGGCAGTTTCTCTTCCAGTGCCCATCCTTTTGACAATGGAAACACTTTCCCTTATCAGCAGGAGCTGCTTCTCCCTTCTTCTTCACTGTTTGGCTCTTTTTGCCCACTCTACCAGAAGGGCCAAGGATAGAAGATGGCTTCTTATTATTGTTTTTCTTCTTTTTCTTGGTCTTACTAGAAGAAGAAGAAGCAACAAGTGCTACTTCCTTTCCCTTCTTGCCAGGCATATTTCCTTTGGCAATCACAAGAATGTTCAGAAGACTAGCCAGAGTGCATTCTTGTTTGGTAATATGGAAGTTTGTGATAAAGCTTCCAAAAGACTCCGGCAAGGATTGAAGGATCAAATCCATTTGAAGAGAAAAGTCCATGGAAAAATCCAATGCCTCCAGCTACTCTATAAGCCAAATCATGGTATGGACATGTTCTCCCACATCCTAGCCTTCATGCATTTTCATTCTGAACAGTTGTTTAGATATCTCATATCTAGCCAACCTACTATTTTCACCAAACAACTCTTGAAGGTGACTCAGTATTTCGGAAGAAGTTTGTAGTTTGTCATGCTGCTTCTGTAACTGATTAGTTATTGAAGCAAGCATATAGCACGTGGCTTGCATGTCATCTTCATGCCACTTTCTCAAAGTGTCATGTTCTTCTTTTGTGGCCTTAGGTTGTAGTGGACTAGGAATATTAGAATCAAGAACGTATCCTATATGCTCAAGATTGAGAATAATTCTTAAATTCCTTAGCAATCAGAGAAGTTAGGTCCAGTGAGCCTAGTGTTATCTAGTATGCATGATAACGAGTTGGACCTTTATGCCATAATTATCAAATATTATTACTGTAGAAAAAGTAAGATTTAAATTAGTTATCTTGCATCAAGTAAATTAACCACCAATATGATTATGGCCTTTTAATCAAATTGGTCCTCCCACTAACTTGGCAAATCCTACACTTCCATAATAGGAAATGGAAATCCTAGTTGGATGGATTTCTAGTGGGTGATTGAATTCTTATATATTGTTAAATATCCTCAAATCATATTTTCTTTGATACTTTTAACAATACATAAGTGAACAATGTTTATTCGTCACATCTCATATGAAACTCAATCAATAAATTTGGCCCCTAATGCTCAAAGCCTCAGGTACATCCGTTCTTGGCCTATCTTGTATCAGTTAAGTTGAACCCACTAGGCCAGTGAGTATGAAAGTTTGAACTTTGATGACCTCAAGTACATCCATTCTTGACGACCAAAGTACCCACATACTCACAACATCATATGCTTTAACAATTAAATTTAGAAAATCTCTTAGACTAAAAAAACCATCCCTATGTTACCATAGCCGACAGTTTAAGTGTCTAAAATTTCCAAATTTAATTGCCCTAGTGGAGAGCCAGGATATAATTACCATAATTATTTCATTATTAACTTAATCATTTGTTGGAAAATTTTGGTGTCGGCTTAATTACTATTAAGGCCTCACTTTGCACATTATCCATTTAGCATGCATATATCATATACAAGCATCCATTCATACACATCTCATGCATATATGGATAATTAAATAAAATGGCATGATCATGGACTTTCTAAGGGATTCAATTTTGAGCCACCAAGAATTGAATTAAGGCATTCTCTAGGTTTATTTCATCTATTCTATTACAAGAGATGCTGAAGGAGTACATAAATCAACCCTTGATCCTGATGTCCTCCTACTTGTCCCACTAATGCTCTTGCAATCTAATTAGAAAGTAACCCTTGGCATACTAAGATTAATCTACAAGAATTTGGACTTTAAGAGTCCTTAAATAGATGAAATTACATCCTATATAATAAACACTTATATTACATGCCACTATTAATAAAATTAATTATTACATCCCAAAAAAAATAAAAGAATTAAATCCAATCACATTGGTCTTTTATTGTCCTTGATCATCCATCATACATATTAACATTTAACACTTAAACATAAATATACATCCTAGATTAAATTGAATATCACATATTCAATTATAACACAATTTGAATCTTATTCAAATTAATTTTAAATTTAGAAACTTTTCCCAAATTTAATTTTCATGAAAACAATTTTCAAAAATTATTTGTATGATTGGAAATCCTAATTAAACCATTTAATTAGGTCTTAACACGATTTTGGGTCACCAATTATACAACAATTACATAAAAGTCCCCAAAAACACCCAATGTTAGTAGTATGGCTTAGAGGATATCATTTTATATGTATCTTGTACATATTTTATTAATAAAATAAAATTTCACTTTTCCATATACATAATATATTTATGTGTAATAGAAAAGTGTCCATTGATATTTTGTTAAAAATTCTATTCTTAAGTTATTAAGAATATGAGTGACAGTATTTTTAGCACAAAGTATCATAAATTGGTTCACAATCAAGGATACTTCACAAAGGACATAACTTATCTAGAAAGATTGTAATCATATTGTTCCCAAGGTATTTATATGAGATATAAATAAGATGGAGTGGTAAGTCTCATGTCACATAACAAACATGATAGGCACTTATACATGATAAGTAGGCCGAACCATTAACGCTTATGACAAGCACATGGAGTTTACTCTTGTCAATGTATTGTCATATATCACATCAGTGCATATAATCTTTAGACCTGAGATAATACATTTATCTTGTATATAGGTGGTTTGAGTTTGATACAGCTTTCATACTTGTACTGTGTATGAGCATATGGGTATGTGTTGGCTCCTGCTAGTTATATATGGAGATAGGTGTTGATCAAGATGAAATCCGTTACCCTAAGTAAATAGGGATAAAATCCTATATTCATTTAATTGTTCTTGATGTTTCAAGTTCCTGACCAGGACAGACAAATTTAGTTAGAAAAGAGTTTTTGATAAGAAAATCTAATTAATCAAGAACTGGAATTGAAAGAGAACATAATGTTAATAGCAAATGGGGTTTGACATTAACCATGACTCCAGCTCGAATTGGGATTTTTTAACGGAGAGATTCTCGTGCATGGTAACATATGATTAAAGGCTAATTTAAGGTATTGCTTATTATTGATTGGGTGGCCATGGCATACTATGCTAGGTGTCAATCATAGTCTATGAGATGCCTGAAATGATTTAGAGAAATCATTTACGGTAAGAAAGAGTTTTAATGATATTAAGAGTTAATATCATTTCTCATTGCCAATAAGTAACAACCCTAGTAAGTCACACATCTACACAAGCTAATCACCATTTAAAATATGATTTAATTGATTAATTAAAGAGTTTAATTAATTAATTGAAGAGGTTTGATTTGCAATAAGATTGCAAAGTCCCTAGCATGACTTGAAACTAAATCTAGGTTATTGGATGTATGGTATAAATTAAATTTATATTTAATTTGATTAAATATGAATTTAATTATGAGAAATTAATTAATAAAGATTAATTATTTAATTAATTTATATTTGATATAAATTAATTTGAAGAGGAGAAACTATAATTTTGGGTTGAGAACTCAAATTAAAAGTAAGGGTAAATTAGTCATTTCACATGGTGACAAGTGGCACCATGAGATGGTGACACATAGCACCAAATGAGCTTGCCATTTGTCTTCCAATCATGCAAGATGATAAAAGCAAAGATTTAATCTACCTTTGACACTTGGCTTGATGAGATTAAGTCAACAAAAGTAAGATTAAATCTAGTAGTGACATGTGGTAAGAGAGTTAATGAGATTTTAACCCAAGTACAAAAGGAAGAGAAAGAAGAAACAAAATCAATTCTTCTTCCTCTCTTCAAAGTGGACGGTGCCTTGGTGAGTCCCTCTCCTCTCTTCTTCTCTCACTTGATTCGAAGAAAAATCTCTTGTTTTCTTTGAATTAAAATTGTTAGAAAAGGTTTTTAGTGTCCTGAATACCCATTAGCTATCAGACCTTACCCCTCTGTAAGGCATAACATGATCCCGTAGAATACCTAATGAACTACCGAACTTCACCTACCGATAACTCATTAAGTACCCTACAAGGGATTTTGAAACAATTTTCTTACTTTTTGGAAGTAGTGAGCATTTTCTAATAGGTATTAAAAATATTTAATTGGAGTTTGAAAACTAGTTAGAATTTTTGTCCATTTTTATTTGTCTGCAAATTTTGGAAAAATTTCAACAGAGGGTCATTTATATTTGGGGAAAACAGTTCTTTCAAAAACCTGTAAAAACACTTTCCATGATTTATTTCATCAACTCAACAACTACCACATCATTTCTCAAACTCCAAAATTCAAATCAATAATTTCCAATTCAAATATCATCAAAAATAATACTAAGTAATTTTGTTCAAATTAAAACAAAATAACTTCATTCATATTTCATTAATGTTAAAACAATTTACAATCATCAATCCAAAATTTACATTAGAAAAATCCAAACGAATATTATTACAAACTTTACACAACTGCTCATGACCAGTTCTACATGTACATACATCTACATACATCAAAATAATTATTACAATCAGGGTATAAAATATACCCGATAGAATTTCAGGGAAGGTGGCTTCACGATCCTTAGCAGCTCACTCTGCTGCTCCTCTAGTCTCTATATCTGCAACAGCAATAACAGCCATCGCTGAGTACTATGACTCAGTGGTGCACAACATACTAAAATGCATTTATGCATAATTCAAAATATATTTATTCAAATATTGAATGGAATATGAGAAACAGATACAAAATATGATTTACAAACTTTTAGTCCAAACAATTTCATTTATGAAGTCTCAAAACAAATTTCATAAAAACACACAGTTATATCATGCCATTCGAAAACAATAATTATCTCAATAGCCAGAGGCTTATGAGAAATCACATCACAAGGCTAGCTAGCTCAAATATATGGATATCCATTCAATTTCTTCTTCTACTAGCACACACCTCAACACTTCACCCCGAGAAGGAATCAAAATTTGAAACTAATTTCCCCCACTAGTCATGCTAGTGAGGCATTCAAATATATGATCATGACACTGTAGTTTCAAAACTATCTTAACAATTTATCAAACATTTATTACCATTTCAAACACATACAATTAAACTTTCAACAATTTAATTCAAAAGCATAATAAACATTTCAAAACAATTAAGTCACAATTTAATATCACAATTCATTCAAAACAATTTGCAGAAGAAAATTTATAGAAATTCTATGTTGTGCACAAATCTTATATGAGTCGCCTCTTGGCCTTGACTCGATGCTTCGTGTTCTTTCCCGATATTCTTTTCCACTGAAACATATAATTTTACAGTGTTTCAATACCATAAATTCATAAGTCCAAAAATAATTTCAAATCTAACTTTAGTATGCTTAATTTGACGTTCTTCGAAATTTGTATTCAGGGTTACTATTCACGATACTATTCAAGTCAATTTATTAACTTTCTAATGCTTAATAGGTATGGGAATTCTAATTTCACCCACATACCACATTTTGGTTACCTAATTTGTTGGTTTTGATTCATTTCTCAAATCTTAAGTCTTTTAGGCACAAATTTCAAATTTTCAGTTTTGGTGTCCTGTTTTGTAATGTTTCATTGGTCATGTTGCTGTTAGAATTTGGCGAAGTTTTCTCCATAGAAGTTGTTCCTTATTATCTTAAGTTTATTTTCCTTTTTGAATCACTTTATTTGGAGTTTTCTAGCCTAAGTTATAGCCATTTGAACATGGCTGGCTAGATTTGGTTTTACCCAGAATTCTGGGCAAATTCTGGGTTTTGGCAATTTTTGTAGTTGACTGCAGGTGGATTTTTAAATAGGTTATGATCAAAATTTGGATTTATTTACTTCTTGAAAGTTGTAGGGCTATGTCTCATCTTTCTACTGATAAAATTTCAGGTCAATTGGACCTTCCTAGGCCAAGTTATGGTCATTTGCTTAAGTATTGTTCATTTGGTTATTTTTGTACAGATCAATTTGCCTAATTCGGATTTGGCCAATTTGTTCACTAAGTTATGGTCACTTTCTAAGCATGATTCCTAAACGAAAAATGTGCCATTTTGTGTCTAATTTCATTACAAATTAGCCTCACAACAATTGGGTTAGTAAATTTTCAGTTTTGGTCCTTGAAAGGGACCTAGGTCATGCTATCTGCAGAATGACCATAACTAATCCAAATTTAAACTTAGTTCCAACACTTCATACACACCTCAAATGGTCACACTTGACCATTCCTCAACTCAAATAAGGTTAACTTTGTCATTTGGCTAATTCTTAAATTTTTCTCCCCAAACCATAGGTGCCAAGAACCCTAATTCATAAAATCTAAATCTAATGCATTCTAAACATCTATCCATAGTTTACATACATAATTCAACCTAGGCAACCATTCAAATGCATCAAATTCACTCATTTCAAACCCTAACTAAGGCTGGCCAAAATTCATGTTTGGTCTCTCAGCCATGTTTTCTTTTGATTTTAAGTTAAACTCTAAGTTACTTGAGCTAAACACACACATAAGAAACCAAAATTTCAAAGTAAATTGCTTACCTGCACTTGAATGTCCAATTCTTCAATTCTCTTCTTTTTTCTTATTTTTTTTTCTTTCTTTGATCTTTCTTTTCTAGTTGATATAGCAAGCTTTTATGGAAATTTTTGGGGAAATTTAGGGTTATGTGTATGGAAAATCAAGCTTGAATCAAGCTTCCATGGTGGATTGTCAATGGAGGTGGAAATGGGAGGGGCGGCCAAAACTTAAGGAAAGGGAAGAAGTGATTTTTCTTTTTAATTTTTAGGTATTTTAAATGAAATTTGATGTTTTAGACTTGGTAAAAAAAGTTGAGAAAATAAAATTAATTTTTTGACATCACAATGATGACATTCACATGATGCCATATACCTTTTTCTTTTCTTTTTCAATTTTCCTTAATTTTTCATTAGTTTCTTTAATTTAATTCTTGATTCTAAAATTTTATTTTCTCTAATTTTATTGGACAGTTAGGTCAAGAGTCAGCTCTATGGGTGAATTGACCAAATTGCCCCTCACCGGTTCGATCCAGTTTACAAGTAATTCAATATTTCTTTCGGATCTCTTACCTCATTATTTGACCTGCTTAACAATTCCTTTCTATGATTTTCTCTTTTCCATTGTGTTCACAATGGTCCTAAGGACCATGGCATCACATTTTACTATTTGAAATTTGAGTTTAGATTGACCTCGCAGTGATTCCCGAGAAGGTCACCCATCGCTGTGATTCCCGGCTCATTTAACTTCTTGTGTTCTATTTTTCTTATTTATACTTAACTATTTGACTATTACTAATTATTTGTTTTCAGGGCTTATCTAGTTGTCTTAAATGTGGTTCTAATCCCCTTAATTATCCGGACTGACACCAGTCACCGGAACAGTGAAATATACCAGGCTATGCAAATAGGGGTGCTACAATTCTCCTCCCCTTAAAATAAATTTTATCTCGAAATTTTACCTGGTATCAATCTCTGAATAGTTATGGGTGTTGTCTCCTCATGTCCTCTTGTTCCTAAGTAGCTTCTTGGCCCGAATGATGGTTCCACAGCACTTTCACTAACGATATCTGCTTATTCCGCAGCTGTTTCACCTCATAAGCCAGAATCTCTATGGGTTCTTCCTCATATGTGAGGTCTGGATTCACTTCAATTTCTTCCACTGGTAGTACATGAGATGGGTCTGATCTATACCTCCTCAACATAGACACATGGAAGACATTATGTATCTTCTCCAACTCTGGAGGTAATGCCAAACGATATGCCAAAGGACCTACTCTCTCCAGAACCTCATATGGCCCAAAGAAAAAAGGACTCAGTTTTCCCTTCTTGCCGAATCTCATAATTCTCTTCCAAGGGGAAACCTTGAGGAATACCTTCTCACCCACTGCATACTCAATATCCCTTCTCTTTAAATCAATCTAGGACTTCTGATGGTCTGATGCAGCTTTGAGTCGATCTTTGATCAACCTGATCTTCCCCTTGGTCTGCTGAACAATTTTGGGCCCAATTATCTTCCTTTCACTTACTTCATCCTAACACAGGGGAGTTCTGCACTTTCTTCCATATAAAGCTTCATATGGAGGCATTCTAATGCTTGATTGGTAGCTGTTGTTATAAGCAAACTCAATCAAAGGCAAGTGTGTGTCCCAACTGCCCTCAAATTCAATCACACAAGCCCGTAGCATGTCCTCCAAAATCTGAATTACCCTCTCAGACTGGCCATCTGTTTGTGGGTGGAATGCCGTACTGAAGTTCAATCTAGTTCCTAGGGCTCTCTGAAGACTACCCCAGAATCTAGAAGTGAACTTAGGATCCATGTCTGATACGATGGATATTAGCACTCCATGCAGTCTTACTATCTCATCAATGTACAACTTGGCCAATCTTTCTAAACTGTAGTCCATCCGAACTAGCAGAAAATGAGCAGACTTGGTCAGTCTATCAATGATGACCCATACTGCATCATGACTCTTCTGTGTCCTAGGACGTCCCATCACAAAATCTATTATTATTCTCTCCTATTTCCATTCTGGTACTGGTAGTGGATGTAACAAACCAGTTGGTACTTGATGCTCTACCTTTACTTGCTGACAAGTCAGGCATTTGGAAACAATTTTGCTACATTTCTTTTCATACCCATCCACCAGTAGTGCTCTTTCAGCCCTCTATACATTTTTGTGCCACCAGGGTGCATAGCAAAAGGAGACTCATGTGCTTCCTTCAAAATGATATGTCTCAAGTCAACGTCATTAGGAACGCACATTCTGCCCTGGTGAAGTAGTAGACTGTAATCTCTTATTGAGAATTCTGGTTTCTTGCCCTGCCGGACTTCTTCTAACAGCTTCTGATACTTCTGAGCAGCCATTCTGATCTAATCAATCAATACTAGCTGTACATGCCATGCAACTGCTATTTGCCCCTCATCATTAATCTCTAAGCTGGCATGTAATGATCTCAACTCATGTACCATAGATAAAGGAGTGACCCATAGACTTGCCATAGTCTTGCGACTTAAGGCGTCAACCACAACATTAGCTTTCTCTGGCGAATAGTCTATCAAACAATCATAGTCTTTTATCAACTCTAACCATCTCCTCTATCTCAAATTCAACTCTTTCTGAGTGCCCAAATACTTCAAACTCTTATGATCTGTGTAGATGTAACACTTTTCCCCATACAAATAGTGTCTCCAGATCTTAAGAGCGAACACAATAGCTGCAAGCTCCAAGTAATGTGTCGGATAGTTCCTCTCATGCGGTTTCAGCTGGCGTGATGCATAGGCAATGACATTCCGATCTTGCATCAGTACACAATCTAACCCATTATGTATTCTTTACCTGAGGTAGGTAAAGTCAGGACTAGAGCCTCAATTAAACACTTCTTCAATTCATCAAAACTCTATTGGCATTTATCCGTCCACTGAAATTTCATATCTTTTCGAAGTAATTAGTCAATGGAGATGCCAACATGTAGAACCCTTACAAAAATTGTCACACCTTACCCCTCTGTAAGGCATAACATGATCCCGTAGAATACTTAATGAACTACCGAACTTCACCTACCGATAACTCATTAAGTATCCTACAAGGGATTTTAAAACAATTTTCTTACATTTTGGAAGTGGTGAGCATTTTGATAAGAATTTAAAATCATTTATTCAAGTTTAAATACTAATAAAAATTTTTGTCCATTTTAATTTTGCCGCAAATTTTATAAAAATTTTGACAGAGTTCCCTCTGTATTTTGAGTAACCAATTCTTCAAAGACCTGTAAAAAAGCGCTTCCAAAAATATTTCACAACTCCCAACCTTCAATAATTCACAATTCAACTCAAATCAATTCATTCCAAAACAGTTCCACAATCCAAATCAAATTTGTCAACTCAGAATATTTAATAATTCCATTCACAAAACATAAAGCAGGAAATTCATATGTACAAATATTAGATTTACAGAAGAAAATCCAAAATAATATTATTACAATTTATTTATAACTGCTCGACTTTATATTGATACATACAACATTTCCATATTTACATCAAAATTTATCTATAAGGGCATAAAATAATACCCGTACAAAAGATCAATGTAATCCTCGATTTAATCGCAGCTCACTTTGCTGCTTTTTCCTTGCTCTTATCTGCGACAGCAAAATAAGTCATCACTGAGTATAAAAATACTCAGTGGTACACAATAAAAATTTAAAATGCAATAAATAAATCATTCATTGCCAAACACAATTCAAATGTTTCTCAATCACATTTCTATAATGATCAAAGTTCATAATAACACCATTTTGTCAAATAATCTATTAAATATAGTTAGTCAAACAATTTCATAAACACAGTGTTGCCAAAGTCATACACAACTTAAGCCATGACACAAAATTTCCGATCAATGCCGCGTTGTACACCACGACAAAGCAATCTACAGCCCCATTAATCGAAATCAATGAGGGAGGTGGCTAGCTAGCTAATGAGTACTCATCCGATCTACAACCTCAACTGGCAAGCCCGAGAGGGAGGAAAATAAATGATCTCAACCCCATAAATGGAGGAGGAATAATAAGTAACTGTCATGCTAAGTGTGAATCAAAAATCCATTTCAAACATTTCATTCAAATATTGCATACAAAAATCAAATCAATTTCCAAAGTTACAATTTGATCACAAGGTGGCAACACAAAAGTTCATAAATTCATAATGCGTGCTAAATCAATTTTTCAAGGGTAAAATGCTTAAATAAGGTTTATTGTGCACAAACCTCAAACGAGTCGTCCCTTAGCCTTGACTCGGTTCCTCGGGTTCCTTCCCGATATTCTTTTCAACTGAAACACACAATTTTACAATGTTTCAGTACTAGAACTGAACATAAATCCAAAATAAATTTAGCTTCACAATTACCTAGCTCTAACGTGCTAAATTCGACGTTCTTTAAATTTTGTGTTTCGGGTTACTATTCACTGCACTATTCAAGTCAAATAGTTGACTTTCTAAGGCTTAATAGGTATGGGAATTCCAACTTCACCCACATACCACATTTTGGTCATTAAACTTGTTGGTTTTGGTCATTTTCTCAAAGCTTAGGTCATTTTGGCAAAATTGCCAATTTTCGGTTTTGGTGCTCCGAAGTTGCACTGTTCCATTGGTCAATCTACTGTTGGAATTTTGCAAAACTTCCTTCATAGAAAATGTTCCTTATTGTCTTAAGTGTATTCTCATTTTTGAATCACCCCAATCGGAGTTTTGTAGCTCAAGTTATAGCCAAAATACAATTATTGTTCACGTGCACTGTTCATACTGAGATTTTGGTTCTGGCAGATTTTTGGTCCAAATTTGGTCAGTAATTTGATCAAGTTAAGTTCATAATTTGGTCTAACTTTCTTCATATGAAATGTTCTACTATGTCTTAGGTTTCCATCGGTTCAAGAATCGCCTAAATCAGAGTTTTCTAGAGAGAGTTATAGCCATTGGAACTTTACTGCTCAATGGCAATTCTGCAGAATCGCAGGTACAGTAACTCCATTTTGCTCAATAATTTGAATAGGTTAATGGCATAATTTGGGATGGTGTTCTGTATGAAAGTTTTAGGTATATATCTTATCTAATTGCTGGTAAAATTTCAGGTCAATTTGACCTTCCTAGCTCGAGTTATGACTAAATGAATAGTTACTATTCATTTGGTCAGTTTGGTGCAGTGGCAGCCTGCTCTCATTTCACTTTGGTCAATTGGTTCACCAAGTTTTAGTCAATTTTTGGCCATGGTTCCTTAATGAAAATTGTGCTATTTTATGTCTATTTTCATCTCCAATCAGTGGCATATCAATTGGGCTTGTAAAATTCTTGTTTTGGTCGTTCAAAATAGGTTTGGTTATGCTGCCAGCAGCATGACCAATTGACCTACGAATTTGTCTTCCATTCTAACACTTCCCATACATTTCCTTTGGTCATTATTGACCATTTTTCAGTCCACAATTGGTCAAAGATATCATTTATGCATTTCTCCAAAATTTGGTTCATAAACCCTAGGTCCAAAACCCTAACTCACTTAATTTGTTACATTTTACTAATTCTAAACATCTCAATCTTACTACTTCATTCAAACAAACTTGCCTAGCATATTGAATTCAATCAAAACTCAAACATATGCATAGTAACCCTAGTTGGTCAAATTTTCAGTTTGGTCCTTCACAAATGTTTTCTTTTCATTTTAAGTATATTTCTAGGTTAATTAAGCTATAAACATAACTAAATCAACTAACAATTCAAGTTTAGTTTACTAACCTTGTGTGCAGAATTTCTTCTCCCTTTTCTTTAAATTATTCTTCTTTCTTTTCCTTGAATCTTTTTTCCTAGTTGCCCAAACAAAGTCTAGTTATGGTAGGACAATTTTCTATGGTTGGATTTTGGGTTCTTCAAGCTCAAAAATGAGCTTTCATGGTGGTTTTGGTGTGGGAGAGAGAGAGTGACGTTTTTTTGAAGAAGACTTGTGTTTTATTTTTTTTTTTCTTTTCTTTTCTTTTATCTTTATCTTATGGAAGACCACAAAAAAATCAAATTAATTAATTTATTAATTAACACTTATGGCATCATGCATGATGTCATCACCTTTTCACTTTTTTATTTTCCTCTCTTTTTTTTTCTATTTTTCTATTAGTATTTTAATTTAATTCTCGATTCCAAAATTTTCTTTTCTCCGATTTTATTGGACAGTTAGGTCAGGAGTCAGCTCTCGGGGTCAATTGACCAAATTGCCCCTCGTCGGTTCATCCCGGTTTGCAAATAATTCAATATTTCTTTCGGTTCCCTGACCTAATTATTTGACTGACTTAACAGTTCTTTTTCGTAATTTTCTCTTTTCCACTGTGTTCATAAGGGTCCTAAGGACCGTAGCATCACTTATTACTGTTCGAAATTTGAGTTTAAAATGACTTCGCAGTCGTTCCCGAGGAGGTCACTCATCGCTGTGACTCTCGGCTCGTTTAACCTCTTATGTTCTGTTTTTCTTATTTATAGTTAACTAATTAAACATTACTAATTATTTGTGTTTATGGCTTCTCAAGTTTTCTTAAGTGTGGCCCTAATCCCATTAATTTTCCTGACCGACACCGGTCCTTTGGAGCGATGAAATATACTGAGCTATACCAATAGGGTGTTACAATTCTCCCCCTTAAATAAATTTTGTCTCGAAATTTTACAGTATCAATCTACGAGCAATTTGTGGATGTTGTCTCCTCATGTCCTCCTCTCATTCCCAAGTAGCTTCTTGGCCTGAATGATGGTTCCACAACACTTTTACCAATGGTATCTGCTTGTTCCGTAGCTGCTTCACCTCATAAGCCAGAATCTTTATGGGTTCTTCTTCATATGTGAGGTCTGGATTTACTTCAATTTCCTCGACTGGTAGTACATGAGATGGGTCTGATCGATACCTCCTCAACATAGACACATGGAAGATAATATGTATCTTCTCCAACTCTGGAGGTAGTGCCAACCGATATGCCAAAGGACCCACTCTTTCCAATACCTCATATGGCCCAATGAAACGAGGACTTAGTTTTCCCTTTATGCCGAATCTCATAATCCTCTTCCAAGGAGAAACCTTGAGGAAAACTTTCTCACCCACTGCATACTCAATATCCCTTCTTTTCAAATCAACATAGGACTTCTGACGGTCTGATGCAGTTTTAAGTCGACCTCTGATCACCCGGATTTTCTCTTCAGTTTGTTGAACAATTTCGGGTCCAATCATTTTTCTTTCACCCACGTCATCCCAACACAACGGGGTTCTACATTTTCTGCCATACAAAGCTTCATATGGAGGCATCCCAATGCTTGATTGATAGCTGTTGTTATAAGCAAACTCAATCAAAGGCAAGTGTGTATCCCAACTACCCTCAAACTCAATCACACAAGCCCGTAGCATATCCTCCAAGATCTGAATTACCCTCTCAGACTGGCCATCTGTCTGTGGGTGGAATGTAGTACTGAAGTTCAATCTAGTTCCTAGGGCTCTCTGAAGACTACCCCAGAATCTAGAAGTGAACCTAGGGTCTCTGTATGATACAATGGATACTGGCACTCCATGCAGTCTCACAATCTCATCAATGTATAACTTGGCCAATCTGTCCAAACTGTAGTCCATTCGGACTGGCAGAAAATGAGCAGACTTAGTCAGTCTGTCAACAATGACCCATACTGCATCATGACTCTTCTGTGTTCTCGGAAGTCCCATTACAAAATCCATAGTTATTCTCTCCCATTTCCATTATGGCACTGGTGATGTAACAACCCAGTTGGTACTTGATGCTCTGCCTTTACTTGCTGACAAGTCAGGCATTTAGATACAAACTCTGCCACATCTCTCTTCATACCCATCCACCAGTAATGCTCCTTTAGCCCTCTATACATTTTTGTACCACCAAGGTGCATAGCAAAAGGAGACTCATGTGCTTCCTTCAAAATGATTTGCCTCAAATCAACATCATTAGGAACACATATTACGCCTGTATGTGATAAACCATCATCTCTGATTGAGAACTCTGGTTTCTTGCCCTGCCGAACTTTTTCCAACAGCTTTTGATACTTTTCATCATTCTGAGCAGCCATTCTAATCTGATTAATCAACACTGGCTGTACATGCCATGCAACTGCTGTCTGCTCCTCATCATTAATCTTTAAACTGGCATGTAATGATCTCAACTCATGTACTAAAGATAAAGGAGTAACCTGTAGACTTGCCATAGTCTTACGACTTAGGGCGTCAGCCACAACATTAGCTTTCCCTGGCTGATAGTCTATCAGACAATCGTAGTCTTTTATCAACTCTAACCACCTCCTCTGTCTCAAATTCAACTCTTTCTGGGCGCCCAAATACTTCAAGCTCTTATGATCTGTGTAGATGTAACATTTCTCCCCATACAAATAATGTCTCCAGATCTTAAGAGCAAACACAATAGCTGCAAGCTCCAAGTCATGTGTCGGATAATTCCTCTCATGCGGTTTCAGCTGGCATGATGCATAGGCAATGACATTTCGATCTTGCATCAACACATAACCTAACCCATTGTGAGAAGCATCGCTGTAAACTGTATATTCTTTACCCGGTGTAGGTAAAGTCAAGACTGGAGCCTCAGTCAAACATCTCTTCAATTCATCAAAACTTTGCTGGCATTTGTCCATCCACTGAAATTTCACATCCTTTCTAAGTAGCTTGGTCAATGGAGATGCCAACATGGAGAATCCCTTCACAAATCTACGGTAGTATCCATTAACCTCGAGCTGCGAATCTACGTGACATTTACGGGTGGCTTCCAGTGGGGCGACTTCAATCTTGCTAGAATCTACCTTAATACCCTCTGCTGATACTACGTGCCCCAAAAAGGATATCTCCTTCAGCCAAAATTCACATTTCGACAATTTGGCATATAGCTGTTTCTCCCTTAAAGTCTGCAGTACAATCCGTAGATGTCTATCGTGCTCTTCTGCATTCCTCGAAAAGACCAATATATCATCAATAAATACCACAACAAACTGGTCGAGGTATGGTCTGAAGATAGTGTTCATCAGATCCATAAAAGCAGCCGGAGCATTAGTTAACCCGAATGGCATGACCAAGAACTCATAATGGCCATAGCGGGTTCTAAAGGCAGTTTTAGAAATACTCTGCTCTTGTACTTTCAGCTGATAATAACCTGATCTCAGGTCAATTTTGGAGAATACAGCTGCACCCCTCAACTGATCAAACAAGTCATCAATACGGGGTAATGGATATCTGTTCTTTATTGTCACCTTATTCAACTGCCGATAGTCAATGCATAACCGAAGAGTGCCATCCTTCTTCTTTACAAATAACACCGGCGCTCCCCAAGGTGACACGCTAGGGCGAATGAAGCCTTTATCAAGTAGCTCTTGCAACTGCACTTTCAATTCTTTTAGTTCTGCTGGTGCCATTCTGTATGGTGTTATGGAGATTGGGTCCACACCAGGCATAACATCAATTTCAAACTGCACCTCTCTTTCTGGAGGCAATCCTGGCAATTCATCAGGAAATACATCCGGAAAAGTCACATACAGTAGGAATGTCCTTCAGTGCTGGACTCCCCACTTGGGTGTCTATCACATGTGCCAAGTACGCCTCACATCCTTTTCTAATCATTTTCCTGGCCAGTGCAGCTGAAATGATGTTTGAAGGCAATAACTGCCTCTCCCCATGTATTACTATATCACCATACTGAGGGAGACCAAAAGTGACTATCTTTAGTCTACAGTCAATCATAGCATGATGCCTGGCTAACCAATCCATGCCCAAGATAATGTCATAATCTCTGAAGGGCATTTCAATTAAGTCAGACAGAAAAGTGTGTCCTTGGATCACCAAAGGACAGTCCCTATATAGCCTATTTACCTTGACCTCCTGGCCTAATGGACTAGTTACTAGCACATCATAGTCCATTGGTATACACGGAATAGCAGTAGAACACATCACACTAGCACTAACATATGAATGTGTGGAGCCAGGATCAAATAACACATACACATCTTGGTCAAGGATGGAGAAAATACCAGCTACAACATCTGATGTTTCAGCCTCTTCCCTCTGACGCATGGTATACACTCTGGCCAGTGCGCCATTTGGATCTTTGGCTGGTTATGGTGCTCTGACTTCCAGGGGTGTTACCAGGACCCCTACCTCTGCCTCTACCTCTAGCAACTGACGGTGACCCTCTAGGTGCAGAGACTTGGGTTGAACCTTTAAATGTGGCAAAAGATCCAGACTGGCGCGGACTAGTGCAATCCTTAGCGAAATGTCCGCTTCCTCCACAGTTAAAACATGCACCAGTAGCCTTGAAACAAACCCACCATGAGTTCTACCACACGTTTCACACTACCGGACCGATAGAGATCCTCGAGAAACTTGTTGGGTCAGCTGACTAGACCGAGGTGGTCTTTGGCCAGAAAATCTGCCTCTGCCTCTACAGGAGCTAGATCCCCCAAATTGTTTCCTCTTGCCAGAACCACTTTCAGATGTTTGTCCAGTAGTCTTTTCAGCCTTCTCTTTCTCTTGTGAACCCTTCTTCACTGCCCCTTCGGATTCTATCCTTTCTAATTCCAAGGCTTGTGAGATCAATTCAGCAAAATTCTGATGTCTGAAACCCACAACTTGCATTCTCAGACTCTGCCTTAGCCCGAACTCAAACCTCTTGCATCTGTCTTTGGGGGTGGAGACTAAGCTTCCAGCATAGTGGCTTAGCCTTGAGAAATCTCTCTCATATTCTGCTACAGTTCGGTTCCCTTATTTCAAACTCAAGAATTCTTGCAACTTCATGTCCACATATGCATCATGAACCCATTTCTGTCTGAATTCCCTCAGGAAGTCTGCCCATGTCAGCACAGACGGCTCAACCAGGCTGTGGGGGATGGTCTTCCACCATTCATAGGCATCCCCTTGTAATAAGGAAACAAAAAATTCAAACTTCATCTCTTCCGCGCACTGCAGCTTTCTAAAAACTCGTTCCATTCTTTCCAACCAGCATTACGCTTCGGTGGATCAACGATTGCCTTTAAACTCGGTGGCCCCAAATTTCATCGATTTTCATATTGCCGAGTGAAATTTGTGATTGTGCTAAAGGTGCGGCATTTGAACTGGGATGGCACATTACCCGCCATTTCTTTGGAAGAACGCGACCATCTTACGTACAAATTGAGCGAAGCTGCGGTCTTTGGTGCGGGAGTGGAGTGGTGACCCACTTACGTTCGGAGTCTTTGGGGCTTCCTCTTGAACCTCAGCCTCAACAGATTGTTCTTCGGAATGATCTCCTCCTTCCATTCCGTTTTCTCAAATTTTCTACTTCCTGAGATTAAACACAAGGAGGTTGACCTCCATTAGTACATATTCATGATGTAAATATGTCATATGTATCAATTAAAGACACTTGAGCAGTTGTACTTATCAATAAAATGTTCATACACATAGTCAAAATTTATTGAAAAACCATGCTCTGATACCACTAAAACATGTCACACCTTACCCCTCTGTAAGGCATAACATGATCCCGTAGAATACTTAATGAACTACTGAACTTCACCTACCCATAACTCATTAAGTATCCTACAAGGGATTTTAAAACAATTTTCTTACATTTTGGAAGTGGTGAGCAATTTGATAAGAATTTAAAATCATTTATTCAAGTTTAAATACTAATAAAAATTTTTGTCCATTTTAATTTTGCCGCAAATTTTATAAAAATTTTGACAGAGTTCCCTCTGTATTTTGAGAAACCAGTTCTTCAAAGACCTGTAAAAAAGCACTTCCAAAAATATCTCACAACTCCCAACCTTCAATAATTCACAATTCAACTCAAATCAATTCATTCCAAAACAGTTCCACAATCCAAATCAAATTTGTCAACTCAGAATATTTAATAATTCCAGTCATAAAACATAAAGCAGGAAATTCATATGTACAAATATTAGATTTACAGAAGAAAATCCAAAATAATATTATTACAATTTATTTACAACTGCTCGACTTTATATTGATACATACAACATTTCCATATTTACATCAAAATTTATCTACAAGGGCATAAAATAATACCCGTACAAAAGATCAATGTAATCCTCAATTTAATCGCAGCTCACTTTGCTGCTTTTTCCTTGCTCTTATCTGCAACAGCAAAATAAGCCATCGCTGAGTATAAAAATACTCAGTGGTGCACAATAAAAATTTAAAATGCAATAAATAAATCATTCATTGCCAAACACAATTCAAATATTTCTCAATCACATTTCAATAATGATCAAAGTTCATAATAACACCATTTTGTCAAATAATCCATTAAACACAGTTAGTCAAACAATTTCATAAACACAGTGTTGCCAAAGTCATACACAACTTAAGCCATGACACAAAATTTCTGATCAATGCCGCGTTGTACACCATGACAAAGCAATCTACAACCCCATTAATCGAAATCAATGAGGGAGGTGGCTAGCTAGCTAATGAGTACTCATCCAATCTACAACCTCAACTGGCAAGCCAGAGAGGGAGGAAAATAAACGATCTCAACCCCATAAATGGAGGAGGAATAATAAGTAACAGTCATGCTAAGTGTGAATCAAAAATCCATTTCAAACATTTCATTCAAATATTGCAAACAAAAATCAAATCAATTTCCAAAGTTACAATTTGATCACAAGGTGGCAACACAAAAGTTCATAAATTCATAATGCGTGCTAAATCAATTTTTCAAGGGTAAAATGCTTAAATAGGGTTTATTGTGCACAAACCTCAAATGAGTCGTCCCTTAGCCTCGACTCGGTTCCTCAGGTTCCTTCCCGATATTTTTTTCAACTGAAACACTCAATTTTACAATGTTTCAGTACTAGAACTGAACATAAATCCAAAATAAATTTAGCTTCACAATTACCTAGCTCTAACGTGCTAAATTCGACGTTCTTTAAATTTTGTGTTTTGGGTTTTTATTCACTGCACTATTCAAGTCAAATAGTTGACTTTCTAAGGCTTAATAGGTATGGAAATTCCAACTTCACCCACATACCACATTTTGGTCATTAAACTTGTTGGTTTTGGTCATTTTCTCAAAGCTTAGGTCATTTTGACAAAATTGCCAATTTTCGGTTTTGGTGCTCCGAAGTTGCACTGTTCCATTGGTCAATCTACTGTTGGAATTTGGCAAAACTTCCTTCATAGAAAATGTTCCTTATTGTCTTAAGTGTATTCTCATTTTTGAATCACCCCAATCGGAGTTTTTTAGCTCAAGTTATAGTCAAAATACAATTACTGTTCACGTGTACTGTTCATACTGAGATTTTGGTTCTGGCAGATTTTTGGTCCAATATTGTTCAGTAATTTGATCAAGTTAAGTTCATAATTTGGTCTAACTTTCTTCATATGAAATGTTCTACTATGTCTTAGGTTTCCATCGGTTCAAGAATCGCCTAAATCGGAGTTTTCTAGAGAGAGTTATAGCCATTGGAACTTTACTGCTCAATGGCAATTCTGCAGAATCGCAGGTACAGTAACTCCATTTTGCTCAATAATTTGACTAGGTTAATGGCATAATTTGGGATGGTGTTCTTTATGAAAGTTTTAGGTATATATCTTATCTAATTGCTGGTAAAATTTCAGGTCAATTTGACCTTCCTTGCTCGAGTTATGACCAAATGAACAATTACTATTCATTTGGTCAGTTTGGTGCAGTGGCAGCCTGCTCTCATTTCACTTTGGTCTATTGGTTCACCAAGTTTTAGTCAGTTTTTGGCCATGATTCCTCAATGAAAATTGTGCTATTTTATGTCTATTTTCATCTCCAATTGGTGGCATATCAATTGGGCTTGTAAATTTCCCGTTTTGGTCCTTCAAAGTAGGTTTGGTCATGCTGCCAGCAGCATGACCAATTGACCTACGAATTTGTCTTCCATTCTAACACTTCCCATACATTTCCTTTGGTCATTATTGACCATTTTTCAGTCCATAATTGGTCAAAGATATCATTTATGCATTTCTCCAAAATTTGGTTCACAAACCCTAGGTCCAAAACCATAACTCACTTAATTTGTTACATTTTACTAATTCTAAACATCTCAATCTTACTACTTCATTCAAACAAACTTGCCTAGCATATTGAATTCAATCAAAACTCAAACATATGCATAGTAACCCTAGTTGGTCAAATTTTCAGTTTGGTCCTTCACAAATGTTTTCTTTTCATTTTAAGTATATTTCTAGGTTAATTAAGCTATAAACATAACTAAATCAACTAACAATTCAAGTTTAGTTTACTAACCTTGTGTGCAGAATTTCTTCTCCCTTTTCTTCAAATTTTTCTTCTTTTTTTTCCTCGAATCTTCTTTCCTAGTTGCCCAAACAAAGTCTAGTTATGGTAGGACAATTTTCTATGGTTGGATTTTGGGTTCTTCAAGCTCAAAAATGAGCTTTCATGGTGGTTTTGGTGTGGGAGAGAGAGAGTGACGTTTTTTTGAAGAAGACTTGTGTTTTATTTTTTTTTTCTTTTCTTTTCTTTTATCTTTATCTTATGGAAGACCACAAAAAAATCAAATTAATTAATTTATTAATTAACACTTATGGCATCATGCATGATATCATGCATGATATCATCACCTTTTCACTTTGTCATTTTCCTCTCTTTTTTTTTCTATTTTTCTATTAGTTCTTTAATTTAATTCTCGATTCTGAAATTTTCTTTTCTCCGATTTTGTTGGACAGTTAGGTCAAGAGTCAGCTCTCGGGGTCAATTGACCAAATTGCCCCTCGTCGGTTCATCCCGATTTGCAAATAATTCAATATTTCTTCCGGCTCCCTGACCTAATTATTTGACTGACTTAACAGTTCTTTTTCGTGATTTTCTCTTTTCCACTGTGTTGATAAGGGTCCTAAGGACCGCAGCGTCACTTTTTACGGTTCGAAATTTGAGTTTAAAACGACTTCGCAGTCGTTCCCGAGGAGGTCACTCATCGCTGTGACTCTCGGCTCATTTAACCTCTTATGTTCTGTTTTTCTTATTTATAGTTAACTAATTAAACATTACTAATTATTTGTGTTTATAGCTTCTCAAGTTGTCTTAAGTGTGGCCCTAATTCCATTAATTGTCCGGACCGACACCGGTCACCGAAACATTGAAATATACCAGGCTATACCAATAGGGGTGTTACACAAATCGACGGTAGTATCCAGCTAAACCCAGAAAACTGTGAATCTCCGTGATATTTCTGGGTGGTCTCCAATTAAGAACATCTTCTATCTTACTTAAATCTACCTTGATGCCCTCTACCGATACTACATGTCCTAAGAAGGATATTTCGTTCAGCCAAAACTCACACTTCGATAATTTGGCATATAGCTCTTTCTCCCTCAAAGTCTGCAGTATAATCCACAGATGTCTATCATGCTCTTCTGCACTCCTCGAGTAGACCAATATATCATTTATGAATACCACAACAAACTGATCGAGGTATGGTCTGAAGATAGTATTTATCAGATCCATAAAAGCAGCCGGAGCATTAGTTAACCCGAATGGCATGACCAAGAACTCATAATGGCCATAGCGGGTTCTAAAGGCAGTTTTAGGAATACTCTGCTCTTGTACTTTCAACTGGTAATAACCTGATCTCAGGTCAATTTTGGAGAACATAGCTGTACCCCTCAACTGATCAAATAAGTCATCAATGAGGGGCAATGGGTATCTGTTCTTTATGGTCACCTTATTCAACTGCCGATAGTCGATACATAAGTGGAGAGTGCCATCCTTCTTTTTAACAAACAACACTAGTGCTCCCCAAGGTGACACACTAGGGTGGATAAAGCCCTTGTCGAGCAACTCTTGCAACTGCACTTTCAACTCTTTCAATTCTGCTAGTGCCATTTTCTATGGTGTTATGGAAATTGGATCCACACCAGGCATAACATCAATTTCAAATTGCACCTTTCTTTCTAGAGGTAATCTTGGCAATTCATCAGGAAACACATCCGAAAAATCACATACAGTAGGGATGTCTCTTAGTGTCAGACTCCC
Organism: Hevea brasiliensis; assembly: GCF_030052815.1. Taxonomy (NCBI): domain Eukaryota; kingdom Viridiplantae; phylum Streptophyta; class Magnoliopsida; order Malpighiales; family Euphorbiaceae; genus Hevea; species Hevea brasiliensis. The sequence goes on from NC_079501.1 coordinate 72,295,718, forward strand.
TACTTGGGTGTCTATCACATGTGCCAAGTATGCTTCACACCCTTTTCTGATCATCCTTCTAGCTAGTGCAGTCGAAATGATGTTTGATGGTAGTAACTGCCTCTTCCCATGTATTACTACATCACCGTACAAAGGGAGACCAAAAGTGACTGTCTTCAGTCTACAGTCAATCATGGCATGATGCCTGGCTAACCAATCCATGCCCAAGATGATATCATAATCTCTGAAGGGCATTTCAATCAAATCTAATAGAAAACCATGTCCTTGGATCACCAAAGGACAATCTCTATAGATTCTATTTACCCGGACCTCTTGTCCTAATGGACTAGTTACTAGCACTTTAAAATCCATTTTGGCATACGGAACAGCAAGTGAACTGACTATGCTATCACTAACATATGAGTGGGTTGAACCCAGATCAAATAGTACAAATACATCTTGATCAGAGATAGAGAATGTACTAGCTACAACATCAGAAGTCTCAGCCTCTTCTCGCTATCTCATCTTATAAAACCTGGCTCAAGCACATCCTTATGCTGACTGACCAATAGTACCCTGACTGCTAGAAGCACTGCCTCTACCTCTGGCTCTTCCTCTGCCAACTAGTTGTGAACCTCTAATAGCAGGACTCTGAATAGATCCTTCTGCAGTAGTAGGAGCTGAACCAAATCTAGGGGCACTAGTGCAGTCCTTAGTAAGATAGCCCTTGCCTCCACAGTTAAAGCAAGCTCCTGTTGCCCAATAACATTCTCCCCCATGAATCTTGCCATAGGTCTCACAGGGGCAGGCAGGATATGAACCCCTGGTCGACTGCTGACCAGATCTAGGGGGTCTCTATCCAGAGAATCTGCCCCTTCCAAACCTTCCTTCTCTACCTCTGCTAGGTCCCCTAAATTTCTTCTTCTTTCTAGATGCACCACTGGGATTTTGCTCTACTGACTTTTCCCCTTTGTCTTTCTCTGATTTTTCAGTCTTTTCTGATTTTTCTTTTACTAGTGTCACTTCTAATTCAATCCTTTCTAGCTCAAGTGCTTGTGAGATGAGCTCAGAGTAGTTACTGTGTCTGAATCCCACTACTTGCATCCTCAGACTGGGCTTCAAACTGATCTCAAATCTCTTGCATCTTTCCTTGCTGGTAGACAGGAGACTCCCAGCATAGTGGCTTAAGCGGGAGAACTCCCTTTCATATTCTACCACTGATCTATTGCTTTGCTTCAGACTTAAAAATTCTTGCAATTTCTTATCAACATATGCATCTGGGACATATTTATGTCTGAACTCTCTGATGAAATTGTCCCAGGTTAATACTGGCGGTTCTGCCAAGCTATGGGGGATGGTCTTCCACCAGTCATATGCGTCCCCTTGCAACAAAGATACCAAATACTCAAACTTTAGTTTATCCAGGCAGTGCAGTTTCTTGAATACTCTATCCATTCTCTCTAACCACTGCTCTACCTCTAAAAGGTCTACTGTACCCTTAAATTTTGTCACCCCATACTTCAACAGCTTGTCATACTGTCTGACTGGAGCTTGAGGTTGCACCACAGAAGTCTGGGGTGGAGCTTGAGTAGACATACCCCCAACCATTTGTTGGAACATTATAGCCATCTACTGGGCAAATTGTGCCAGAAACTGTGGCATTTGTGGGGCTGGTGCTACTGACCCACTGACATTTTGTAGAGCTGGGGCTTCCCCTTGTGCCTCAGCTTTAACAGATGCTCAATAGAACGATCCCCTTCTTCCATTTCAGTCTGGAGTTAGGATATCTCCTGAACAAATAACACAAGGAAATTTCCCTCTGTTAGTTCATATTCATGATGTAATACAATGTATGTAACAAATAAGGACATTGAGCAGTTGTACTTATCAAAGAAAAGACACAAATTCATAAATCAAAACATATTTCAAAAATTTGCTCTGATATCATTAAAACATGTCACACCTTACCCCTCTGTAAGGCATAACTTGATCCTGTAGAATACCTAATGAACTACCAAACTTCACCTATCGATAACTCATTAAGTACCCTACAAGGGATTTTAAAACAATTTTCTTACTTTTTGGAAGTGATGAGCATTTTCTAATAGGTATTAAAAACATTTAATTGGAATTGGAAAACTAGTTATAATTTTTGTCCATTTTTATTTGTCCAAAAATTTTGAAAAAATTTCGGCAGAGTGCCGTCTATATTTGGGAAAAATAGTTCTTTAAAAACCTGTAAAAACACTTCCAATGATTTGTTTCATCAACTCAACAACTACCACATCATTTCTTAAACTCCAAAATTCAAATCAATAATCTCTAATTCAAATATCATAAAAAATAATACTAAGTAATGTCATTCAAATTAAAACAAAATAACTTCATTCATATTTCATTAAAGTTAAAATAATTTACATTCATCAATCCAGAATTTACATTAGAAAAATCCAAACTAATATTATTACAATCTTTATACAACTGCTCATGACCAGTTTTACACGTACATATATCTACATACATCAAAATAATTATTACAATCAGGGTATAAAATATACCTGATAGAACTTCAGGGAAGGTGGCTCCATGATCCTCAGCAGCTCACTCTGCTGCTCCTCTAGTCTTTATATCTGCGACAGCAATAACAGCCATCACTGAGTACTATGACTCAGTGATACACAACATACTAAAATACATTTATGCATAATTCAAAATACATTTATTCAAATACTGAACGGAATATGAGAAACAGATACAAAACATGATTTACAAACTTTTAGTCCAAACAATTTCATTTAGGAAGTCTCAAAACAAATTTCATAAAAACACACAGTTATATCATGCCATTCAAAACAATAATTATCTTAATAGCCAGAGGCTTATGAGAAATCACATCACAAGGCTAGCTAGCTCAAATATATGGATATCCATTCAATTTCTTCTTCTACTAGCACACACCTCAACACTTCAGCCAGAAAAGGAATCAAAATTCGAAACTAATTTCCCCCACTAGTCCCCCACTAGTCATGCTAGTGAGGCATTCAAATATATGGTCATGACACTGTAGTTTCAAAACTATCTTAACAATTTATCAAATATTTATTGCCATTACAAACACATACAAGTAAACTTTTAACAATTTAATTCAAAAGCATAATAAACATTTCAATACAATTAAGCCATAATTTAATATCACAATTCATTCAAAACAATTTGTAGAACAAAATTTACAGAAATTCTATGTTGTGCACAATCCTTATACGAGTCACTTTTTGGCCTTGACTCGATGCTTTGGATTCTTTCCCAGTATTCTTTTCCACTGAAACACACAATTTTATAGTTTTTCAGTACCATAAATTCATAAGTCCAAAAATAATTTCAAATCTAACTTTAATATGCTTAATTTGACGTTCCTCGAAATTTGTATTTTGGGGTTACTATTCACGATGCTATTCAAGTCAATGTGTTGACTTTCTAATGCTTAATAGGTATGAGAATTCTAATTTCACCCACATTGTGACCCCCCTTAGCTGTCTACAGTATAGCTGAGTAAGATATATCACACAGTGTACCGGAACACCCTATTTTATTTCAATCATTTTTATCCTTCCTAATTTATTTCTTTCATAGTTATGAAGTATAATTCATGAAATATCATTCATTAAAGTCATTTATTGGAATCATAAATTTATTTGAGGTTCCGCAAATTTTATAGAAAATCCGGCAGAGTACCGGCTAAAAATGAAGAAAACAGTTCTTCGGAACCTGAGAAAAACACTTTCAAAATTCTCAATCAATCCCAAACTCCATTTCATCATCAAAATCTAAATATTTTTTTAACAATATTTCTATTTCTCAATTATTCATTTCATATGATATTCATGTAAAAGTCATCAATAAATATTCACTTTTTCATTCATACACATAATTTTCACTATTTACATTGATAACAAAATACATTATATGAGTTTCAATTTGACGTGAGAAAGTAAAAGTTAATTACAAAATATCAAAATAAAACCTAGTGTCCTACCAATGCATTGATGATGGTGAGGTGACACGAACACTATGCAGAGCTGCAGAAGATCTCATCCAGTCTGTAGTCTACTGGGCTCTCAGTCGATCTCTCTAGAACCTACATGTGGCAAAAAGCAACACGCTAAGTAATAATGCTTAGTGGTGCCAATAATAAAATAAAAAGAAATAATAGAAAATAAATATGTAGTGCATGTTCTGATGTCTTATGCAGACAATTTTTTTATCATTATTGGTAATCTTATTTATTTTGTACTTGTTATATTCATAATTTCATTAAATTTATCCACTTCCATTTTTAGTTGCCCAAGTAACCTATACTGGATGACTGGACTAGATAAACAGGTAAACTGGCACTGGGTATCTAATACCTCGGGCCGTCACACCATCGGTCACATATGCATCTCTCGGTGTGCAACAGAACAGCTAATAAGCTGTAATAACATTAGGCACAAGGCCAAGTATTAACACAATGTCAGAATGGCTAAAAGCCATAAAATCACATAATGGCATAATGTCATGTGCAATACTGCTAACTGAACCCTTGGCATGCCAACCTATCTAAACCAATCTTGCTAGGTGTACTAGGGCATGTTACACTTTTAAATTGTACAATTCTTGAAATTCAAGTTTAGGTGTTACTATTCATTTCATTAGTCAACTAAAATATTGACTTTTGCATAGACAATAGGTACATTGGTTCTAATACTCCCAACATACCACATTTTGCATTCTAAAATTGTTGGTATTAGTTGTCAATACCATTTCTAAGCTTAGTGTTAGTTATTCAAAATTTTCAGATTTCAAGCCTTGTGTTTACTGTTCCATTGGTCATTTTTACAGTAGGAATTTAGCAAAGTTGTCTTCATGAAAGTTGTTCCTTATTTTGTCTAGTTACATTTCCTTTTTTGAATCACTCCATTTGGAGTTTTGTATCTCAAGTTATGGCCTAAAAACCATAACTGGCCAGATTAGACAGAATCCAAAATTCTGGGCAAAACTGGTTCTACCAGATTTGGTAACCTAAGTTTGGTTGGCAATTTGACTAGGTTATGGTCAGAATTTGGATTTATGTTCTCCATTAAAGTTGTAGCTCTATGTTTCAGCTTTCTTCAGGTAAAATTTCAGGTCAATTGGGCCTTTCTACACTGAGTTATGACCAAATGAATAGATACTGTTCATTTGATCATTTTGCCTAGGTAGAATGCAAGTCACCTGGATTAGGGCAATTTTTAGGCCTACTTGGTTTGATTTTCTAGGCAGGGTTTCTTCACCAAAGTAGTGCCATTATTTGTCTAGTTTCATGTCCAATTAGCCTTGTACCAATTGAACCTCTACAACTCCATTTATAACTGCCCAAACCTGCTGGACTCATGCTCAGTCCTGCAGGTCAGCCAATGCAGCTCACCCATACACAAATGCCAAGCCTCAACTTACTTCATTTCTTCATCATACACAGCCAAATAGTCACTAATTGGCAATTCAAACTTTCATTCATCAACACATGAGCAAACCTTGGGTTTCTCCCAAACCCTAACTCCACAATTTCAATTTGTTCCATTTTCATATTTTCTAGTTTAGATTAATGTTGTAACAAAGAATATAAGAGAAAAATTAAACAAAAGTGGCACTAACCTTCACTTAGTCACTTTCCAAGACTTAAAAACTTCACTTTCTTCCTTTCAAATTGCTACCCAAAGCTTGCTCTAGTGGTAGGGATAATTTTTAATGAAGGCAAGTTTGGGTTTTGAGGGGGTTTAAGGTGGGAAAGGAAGCTTGGTTTAAGGGACAACAATGGTGGAGGTGAGAGTGTGGTTCATCCAGCTGAAGGAGGAGAAGAAATCTGATTTGTTTTCCTTAAGTTTGATCTCTTTTAATTGATTTAATAAAGCTTGTTGCATTTTGATTGGTTGGGCCTTTCTTAATGGCATCATGCATATGCAATAAATCCTATTTACTTTCATTTCTTTTCTACTTACTTGCAATTTAATTTTTAGCAATATTTATTCATATTTTATGTCATGATAATTATTTATTTAACTAGACAAGTCGGCCAAAAATAACCTCTAAGGCAAAATGACCAAAATGCCCTCCGTTTGGCTTAACAGACTAAAATTGTCTGTACCGATTGAAAAATTTTTCTAAGCATTTTCTTGGCATTCTAATGCCATAAAACCCTCAATGACTCTTTTTTGGAGTCTCAAAAATTATTTTATGAATTTTTCCTCGGGTCTAGGGCTCCTAGTTACGAGAACCGTAACTTCCCACTAGGTTACCCATCGCTAGGGCACCGGCTCATTTAACTTGGTTGTATTTTATTTCTAAAATTTTTTCTAAACTTTTTTTATTAATATTTGAGTTAATTATGGTTCCTCACTTTAGTTTAAATATTTTTCTGGATGTTCTAGCTGTCTGGACTGACATTGGTCACCGAAACAGTATAATGTATGGAGTTGCTATAGGGAGGGTGTTACAACTCTTCCCTTCTGATTTAAATTTCGTCCTTGAAATTTACCTAATGCAAACAGTTGAGGGAACTGTTCCCCATCGTCTCTTCACTTTCCCAAGTTGCCTCCTCGGTGTTGTGGTGCCTCCAAAGCACTTTCACTAGTGGAATCTGCTTATTTCTCAACTCTTTCACTTCCCGAGCCAGGATCCGTATGGGTTCTTCTTCATATGTCAAATCCGGTTGTACTTCAATTTCTTGCATGGAGATGACATGTTAAGGATTTAAGCGGTATCTTCTTAGTATAGATGCGTGGAACACATTGTGGATCTTGTCCAGCTCTGGTGGTAAAGCTAGCCTGTAGGCCACTGGACCCACATGTTCAATGACTTCATATGGGCCAATGAACCCAGGGCTTAACTTACCTTTTCTTCCAAACCTCAGTACCTTCTTCCACAGTGACATGTTCTATTTATCACCAACCGCATGTTCTATTTCATTTCTCTTCAGTTCGGCATAGGATTTCTATCTATCTAAGGCAACCTTCAGATTGGCTTTGACTAGCTTTACCTTCTCCTCTGTTTATTTCACTAGGTCTAGCCCTACTAGTTTATCTTCACCCAATTCAATCCAGCACACTGGAGTTCTACATTTTCTCCCATACAATGCTTCATACGGGGCCATTTGGATGCTAGCTTGGTAGCTATTGTTGTATGCAAATTCTGCCAGTGGGAGATATCTATCCTAACTTCCTTCAAATTTAATGACACAACTCCTCAGCATATCCTCTAGGATTTATCACATAATTCACATTGTTACTATCATTTCAATTTATTAATTGTGAAAATTCAATCAGTTTTTAGGTTTACTTGGATTACTCATTCTGAAAGTCCATTTGTCTGAGGATGAAAAGCCGTGCTAAAGCGGAGTTATGTGCCCAAGGCTTCTTGCAACTTTTTCCAAAATCTCGATGTAAATCTTGGGTCTCAATCAGATATGATGGAACGTGGGATTCCATGCAGTCTAACTATCTCACTGATATATAATTCTGCTAGCTTCTCCAGTGAATAGTCAGTCCTAACTGGCAGAAAATGTGCTGACTTTGTTAATTTATCCACTATCACCCATCCTGCATCATGCTTCTTCTGAGTGAGACGTAAACCACTAACAAAATCCATTGTGACCCAATCCCATTTCCATTCAGGTGTGCTTATAGGCTGTAGCAATCCTGATGGAACTTGATGTTCTGCTTTAACTTGCTGACATGTCAAACACTTAGTCACATAGTCAGCTATATCCCTCTTCATACCAGGCCACCAATAATGAGGCTTCAAATCATTATACATTTTTGTGCTTCCCGGGTGCATAGCATAAGCACTAGTGTGTGCTTCTTTTAGAATACTAGTCTTCAGTTCCCCATCATCTAGTACACACACTCTTCCTCTATAATACAGACACCCATCTGCTTTCACCTCATAATCAGTTTCCTTTCCCTCTAGAATTTTACCCACAATAGACATTAATTTTTCATCTACCTTCTGCCCATCTTCTATCTGCTGCAACAGGTATGGACTCACTTGTAACTCAGCCAAAATAGCTCCATCTTGAGCTAAGGACAGACGGGCATTTAGTGATTTTAAAGTTGTGATGGAATTTCTGCTCAAGGCATCAGTAGCTAAATTTGCCTTCCCAGGATGATAATCTATCACACAATCATAGTCCTTCAGGAACTCAATCCATCGCCTCTGTCTAAGATTGAGCTCCTTCTGGGTTGGCAAGTATTTCAGACTTTTATGGTCTATATAGATGTAGCATTTTTCACCATACAAATAATGCCTCCATATCTTCAATGCGAAGATAATTGCTGCAAGCTCTAGATCATGGGTAAGATAATTTTGTTCATGTGGCCTTAGCTGCCTGGAAGCATAGGCGACCACCTTCCCCTCTTGCATCAATACACTCCCTAACCCATTATGAGAGGCATCACTATAGACCACAAAGTCTTTTCCCAACACTGGTTGTGTTAACACTGGTGCCTCTGTCAACATAGCCTTCAACTTCTCAAAACTGGTCTGACACTTATCGTTCCAGCCAAATTTCACATTCTTGTGTAACAACTTGGTCATTGGAGCAGCTATTAAGGAAAATCCCTTTACAAATCTTCTGTAATACCCAGCTAGCCCCAAGAAACTTCTGACCTCAGTTGTATTTCTAGGAGGCTTCCATTCCATCACTGCTTTTATTTTCTTGGGATCCACTCTAATCCCATTAGCCGACACTATGTGTCCAAGGAATGCAATCTCATTCAACCAGAAGTCACACTTGGACAACTTAGCATACATCTTCTTTTCTCTCAGGGTTTGCAGAATAATCCTCAAATGCTTATCATGTTCTTCCCTGGTCTTGGAATACACCAAAATATCATCAATAAAGACTACTACAAACCAATCTAAATATGGATGGAAGATACGATTCATAAGGTCCATAAATGCTGCTGGTGCATTTGTTAGGCCAAAGGGCATCACCAGGAACTCATAACGCCCATATCGGGTCCTGAATGCAGTCTTTGGCACATCCGCATCCTTCACCCTCAACTGATGATACCCTGATCTGAGATCAATTTTTGAAAATACTCTTGCTCCCTTCAACTGATTAAACAGATCATCAATTCTAGGCAACGGATATTTGTTCTTCACTGTCACTTTATTCAACTGTCAATAATCGATGCATAACCTCAAAGTCCCATCCTTCTTTACAAACAGTACTGGAGCTCCCCATGGTGACACACTGGGGCGTATGAACCCCTTATCCAGTAACTCCTGTAACTAGATTTTCAGTTCCTTCAATTCTGTGGCTGCCATCTTATAAGGAGCAATAGAAATTAGTGCTGTACCTGGAATTACCTCAATAGCAAACTTGACTTCTCTTTCTGGTGGTAAACTAGGCAATTCTTTTGGAAACACATTTGGGAAGTCTCTTACTGTGGGTATATCACAAAAGTTTGGCTTAGCCTGCCTAGTATCAACCACGTGTGCTAGGTAAGCTTCACAGCCTTTTCTCATCCATCTTCTTGCAACTGTGGCTGAGATAACATTGGACAGGAAATCTATCCTTTCACCCACAACAGTAATCTCATTACCCTCAGAAGTTTTCAAGGAAATCCTCTTCAGTTTGCAATCAACTATTGCCTGATGACGTGACAGCCAGTCCATTCCCAAAATCACGTCAAACTCGTGGAAGGGCAATTCAATTAAGTCTGCCGAGAATTCATACCCTTGAATCCTCAATGGGCAACCTTTATACACCTTATTCACTACCACACTGTGGCCTAGTGGATTTGTGACCAAAATGTCTTGATCACTCTCTTTTACTGAAACTCCCCTCTCTACGGGTAGTTTGATGCAGATATATGAATGAGTGGATCTTGGATCCACCAATGCATGCACAGATGTGTTGTAGAGGGATAACGTACCCTTGATGACATTCGAGGCTTCTTGCTCCTCCTGAGCTTTTATGGCATAGGCTCTGGCAGGTACTCTAACCTCTGGCCTCTCAGCTGACTCAGATGCAGGCCTTAGTGATGGATCAGCTGCCTCAGATTTACCAGACTTCCTACCACTTTGAGGTGCAGGGGCAGGCCTATCAGCTTGTGTTGGGGCAACTATAGTAGTCCTCTTTGGACAATTTTTAATTTGATGTTCTGTAGATCCACACCATAAGCATGCACCAGTCACTCGCCAACAGTCCCCTTTATGCCACTTTTGGCAGTATGGACAGGCAGAAGATGCTGGGGCTGGTCCCCTGAACATCGTCCCTGGAGAGCTGCCCAGTGATGGTGTGGACTGGCCTCTCCTAGGTGTGAACTGTGGTTTGGGCCCCTGGAACTGACCCTGACCTTGTGGTTGTCCTGAACTCTAAGTAGGAGGACCCTTAGACTTCTTACTGGGAGCAGAGAATGAACTGGACTGACTTGGACCCCTCTTCTACTGTCTTTCCCTTCTATTTTGCTCATTTATTCGGACTCTTTCTACTTCCGATGCAGCATCTACTAATTTGGCAAAATCTGTGATCTCCAATGCTATTATGACCATATTTTGGTCTACACAACTCAGAATGACCTGAAATTTTTGCCCCATGTGCAATAAGACCTGAAACTCTAATTTTCTTCTTTTGGCCTGGCTAGAAACTAAGATGACCAGGACTTTTAACTTTGAGCAATCCTTTAAATAGAGAATGTGACATTTTGCTAGCGTGCTTGAAGCATTTTGTGAAATACCAACCTTGTAAAAATGGTAATTGCATATAATAATGACATATTGAGATTTAAATTGGCATTTATGTGATCTTCAGAAACAACCTCCATAATGTAATATTACCTAAAGTCAGCACGTAAACAAACACATTAGGAATTACATAATAGTTAGTAACTCAAGATTGAAAGTAAACAATTAATTTCGTGTGCCCTAGTTTGCCTAGTTGACTAAATATGGATAAATTGGCATGTATTCGGATTCAACGTTTGTTACGCGTGGCATATACTATGTTTCACGACCTATTCTCACATGCTTTGTAACCTAACGCAGCCTCTGACTATACATATGCTATTATTTTGACATACGATTGACTATATTTTTTATGCGCTCTTTGAGCACTGTGACGGTAAGTCATGACATTTAATACTGGTACCTAAATGCGATATATCCGTTTATCGATTAGTGATACCAGTCGATTATATAGGCGATATGGTGTTCGATACTATTAAATTCAAATACCTAAATGCAATCTATTAAACTCGACTTTGCCAGCAACAAATTTATAAACACTTCCATTGCACTTTATTTTGTGTATATATTCTTTACATTTTGGCACCACTAAGCAAAATTACTTAGCGCGTTGCTTTATAGTGTGCATAGGTAGCCCAGGAGGAACACGGTTGGGAGCCCAGCGGATCATACTCTAAGTGAGAACCATGAGATCACCTTGCAAAGTCAGAGTCACTCATGCTTTGCATTACATACACTAGTAGGACTTAGGATATCTTGTATTTGTACTTTTGTTGTATATTTGAAATTTGGCACCTTGTATGTTTGTAATATGTATGAAAGCTTTAAAAGTTTGTAATGGCATTTGTACATAATTAAAATTAACATGGAATTTTTCTATATATATTTAATTATTATGGGCATATTATACTGGGCACTGTTTAATAGGTAGTAAAAGTCTATTGACTTTCTTGAGAAATAGATCTTAACATAAAGAATCTTTGAGATTTTGATATCATAATATTAAATTATTTTCATGAGTTGGAAGGATAGTTTGTCCTAATTATGAAATGACACCTATGCCAGAATTTTTATTTACAATCTCAGAGACATTGGCGTTTTAACAAAGTATGAAAATAAACATCAATATGAAATATGAATATTACATATGTAAACCAGCTTCTGCCAAAATCCAAATTGAAGTTCAAGAAATGAGTAATCCACCAGGACCAGGTGTTCACGGCATGCGTGTAGCATGCCTTGCTGGCCACTAACCTCAGCCCAAGCAAGCTGGGTGAGGGTATTACTCACACCTTCATTTACCTTTGAGGCAGCCATTAGAATAAGAAAAAGTGAAAAGAAAGTAGAGAATTGTAAACGAAAACAGAAATCACCAAAGGGTTAGTGTCATATTCTCTTTACTCTTAGCTTCCTTCTAAGCATGAATTTAAGTTCAAGTTTGAAAACTTGATGAAAAATGAATTAAATATGCATGATTATGTTCCCAATGGGAATTTCAGCCAGCCTATGATATGAGATTAGGAGTTAGGTGAATTTCTTGATTTAAAAGTGACATATTTGCTACCCTAGTATGAATTATATGATTAGTACTGACAATTAAGAGTAAAGGATGCATGAATTAAAGACTTTGTAAATTAGGGTTAGAGTTTTGTGAGTCAAATTTGGAGGTTGATGCAGAGATTGAACATAAATTAATGTATGTAATGGTCAATTAGTGACCATTTGGCAATATGCTGATAAGGAATTGAAGTGATTTGTGCCAATGGAATTGAGGTTAGATATACTACAACCTTCAGGCGACTGCAGAAGTGGATGTGAGTCCCTGAAACAGGTTTGGGCAGCTATAACTTGAGTTGCTTGAGACACAATGGTGGTGCAAAAATGGTGGACTTGAAATTAGACATACAATGGCACAACTTTTTGATGGAAGAAACCTTGTTGCAGAAACAAACTTAGAATACCACTAAAGTGTAACCCAAATTAGGTCAATCAATTATGGACACAGTAAAAGTGACGAATTGAATGAGTGTTTGTTCATGCACAACGTCTCATAACTACGATTGTATAAATGTCTAATTGGCCTAAAATTTATAATAATGAAAAGCTTAAACAGTTTAGAACAACATTTATGTGGAGACATCAACTCAAATTCTAAGGTAAGATGAAACCAAAGTAGAATTGCTAGCTCAAATTTGAGCTCACGAAATCTTACAGAACCCGGGATTGCGAAAATTCTGGGTGAAAGGTAATCGATGATGCTGGTAAAATAGCGCGCCAGCAGTTACTGAAACTCCAAATGGAGTGATTCAAAAGGGGATTAAAGATGACACGCAAGGAACAACTTTCATGAAGAGAGAATTTTGTCAAATTCCTCACACGCCACAAATAACCAATGGAGCAATAACCTTAGTGCTTGGGAATTTGAAAATTATGCATAATCAACACTAAGCTTTGCAATGGTATTGGCTATCAATGCCAACAAAAATAAAATGCAAAATGTTGGTATCTTGGTGAACTTTGGCTTAACAAATCTAGCCATATGAATTAAAAAGTCAACCTTTGAAGGGAAATGGGCAGAGTGAATGGTAACCTCAATAATATGGCATGTGTCTGAAAGAATAGAAAACATAAATTGAAAATGCCAGTAAGTTATATAAATAGTGTAAAAAATAAAATGGATTATATTAATAACATGGACTAGAGACATTATTTTCATTATGCGTAGAAAGGAAAAGTGCTTTAACTTGCAATGAGTATTCAGAGAGGATAAATGAAAGTGTAGTTAACAAGTGGTCAAATATTATAAGGTAGTCAGAATGAATGTATAAATTATAATGAATCTATAATTATAAGATGGTATTTTAGGGAATTTATGCATTACCCATTTAGTAAAAAAAATTGAAATGTAGTATAATTATGTAATTGGAACATATAATGCCAGATGATCGCCATAGACCATAATAGTATTTATGTGCCTATGTATTGACTAGGCACATAATAGTCAGATATCGACTAGATTCAGCATGCTACCCAATAGGGTATTCTTTAACGATGCTGCGTATATGAGCTTTTACTTCACCTGTATTCATGGCTTTATATACACACTCATGGCTTTTATGCACTGATTATTTGGTATCATGGCTTTTAGCCATATTGATATCGTATCTGGCTTTCTAGCCCATTACGGCGACACTCGTGATTGGCGTTCCTGCATTTTAAGTCCATGGTATGGCCGGCACCAAGGGCAGCTCGCGTTGTTATTTAGTGCCAGCGACCCGATTATCCAGTTTAGTCAATCTGTCATGAGTTACTTGGCGATAAAATTTATTAAAAATGAGATTAAGAACAATATAGCTGGCTGAAAATATTACAATTAAATAAAGCAGTAAGAATATTTAAAATAAATTAGATTAGTTATTTAAATGAAAGAATTGAAATGAATTGGACGATATTAAATTTAATTATTATGAAATAATCTCACGATAACCTGAAAGTATTGAATGAAATGATAAAAAAGATTTACAAAGAGATATAAGTTTATTACTCATGAATTTGGGACAAAGGAATAAATTGTAGTACAACGAAGTGTTAGGAATAAATTAGAATAAAGATGGTTGATACTACACAAAGTATTATATGAAATTATAATTAAATTCCAGAGTATCCAAAGTATAATCCATTTCTTTCTTTATTTTATATATTATTTTCTTTGTTATATTATTGCACCTTTGAGCCCAGTGAAATGCTTGCGCTGTGTAGTTATTTCCTTTGGCTTGGTACTAAAGTTAAAATCAGTGGACAATTAGCCCAGAGATTTTTGGAGTCAAGATATATGAAGTGTCGAGAAGTATTTAAGGGTATCACCTCCCTCGTGATGCATGTAGATAGAGGCCCATATAAGTCATGTCATTTATTTTAACGTATAGTATAAATATTTCTTAAGTTATAAAGTAATGGCTAGAAAATTATAATGAATATTTGTGTTCTAAATTAATAATTCGATTAGTTCTTATGTGATTAAATTGTATATCATGTAAATTAATGAAACTGAAATTTTCACATATGAGTTGAGAATGATTGGGAATGTATGGAAAGAATGTAGAGATTGAATTACATAGAGGATATTCGAATTGATGAGATAATTATGATTAGTATGAATGATATTTTCATTGTAAAATGTTATTGAAAATTTCAAGTGAGTGAATAGTGAATCGTAAATGGTAATAGAAGCGAGAAACTTAGCTAGTTTCTCATAGAAAAATAATTGATATTAAAATATAACTAGAACAAATTATTAAAAGAATAAAGTAAGATAAGTTAAGGTGCTCAGGCAGGAGTGTGACATGCCTTGCTCGACTACACTTTGTACACGGGTGAGGGTGTACATTAGTGATATTAGAGAGCGGTTTAGGTATTCCTAGGCATCGATAGATAGAATAGATTGTGTGCCTAATATGCATTGCATTCATGTAGTCGAGGTGATACTAATGCGATTCTGTTTTCTCTAGTAAGTGAAGAAATAAGGAGGTAGTAGTTCCTCGATAACACCTCGGGTAAATTTTGAGGATGAAATTTTTGTTAGAGGGTAGAATTGTAACACCTCACTTTAGCCTAACCCGTGTGTTCTACTATTACAGTGACCAAGGTGCATGCAGACAATCTAGAATATCTGGAATTATATTTAGACTAGGTGAGGAGTCATAAATAATTGAAATAAGTGTAAGAAAAATCAAGAAAAATTTTAGAAATGAAATACAAAGGTTAAATGAGCGATTACACTAGCGATGGGTGACCTAATGGGAAGTTGCTGTCTTCACAGCTAGTAGCCCTAAACCAAAGGAAATCCGTGAAATAATTTGGAATTTATGACATGAAATATGAATTAATATTGGTTGAAAATAATTAAATGATATTACATCAACGTGACATCATAATGCATAAAAAATTTTTAATAATTATAATTCTAACCAGTGATTTGACAAGTATTCTAAGAGGATAAAAACTAAATAAATGGGATAAAAATTCAAAGAAACCAGCCTTTCTTTTCAAGTTTTGGCATCCACACTTTCTCCATCCACCATTGATAAAGCTCTCTTCTATCTCTGCTAAACCTCACTTTCACCATAAAGTCTAACCTTTCTTCATTAAAACTTCTCCTCCACCTAAATCACCTTTAGGCAGCCAATAGAAGAAGATAAAGTGAAAGAAAGTGAGGTGTGAACAAACTTAGAAAATCACTAAAGAGGTTTGTGTCATATTCTTTACTCTTACTTCCTTCTAAGCATGAATTTAAGTTAAGTTAATTTGAAAACTTGATGAAAAATGAATTAAATATGCATGATTATGTTCCATGGAGATTTCGTCAAGCCTTGACATGAGTTAGAGTTAGATGGATTTCTTGATTTAAAGTGACATATTTGCCCTAGTATGAATTATATGATTAGTACAACAATTAAAGTAAGATGTATGAATCAAAGACTTTAGTCAATTAGGTTAGAGTTTTGACATTTAAATTTGGAGTTGATGCAATTAGACATAAATTAAAGTTATAATAGTCAATTAGTGACTATTAGGCAATATTTGATGAGAATTGAAGTGATTTGTGCCAATGGAATTGGAGTTAGATATCTGCTTTTGCAGTGACTGCGAGTGGATGTAAGTCTAGTAAGTTTGAGCAACTATAACTTTAGATTATGTAAGTTCAATTGGTGCAAAGCTAATTGGACACATAATTAGACATATAATGGAACAACTTTGATGAAGAAACCTTGCTCAGAAAAAAACTTAGAATACCTAAAAATTAACCGTCCAAGTAATCAATTGGACACAGTAAAAGTGACCAAATGAGCATTATTTGTTCATTGATCATAACTCAATGTAGAAAGGTCAATTGACCTGAAATTTATATCAATGAAAATCTTAAACAATTTAGAACAACTTTTATGCATAACATTAACTCAAATTCTAGACTTAACCAAATCAAATTACTAGCCAAATTTGAGTTGCAAATCTGCAGAACCAAGATTGCGAAATTTTGGATAAGGTAATACTAGTTATGAGTAAAATATTTTTAACAGAGCTACAAAACTCAAATGGAGTGATTCAAAAAGGGGATCAAAGGTGACACATAATGGAACAACTTTCATGAAGAAAATTTTGTCAAATTCCTCTCACATACAAATGACCAATGGAATAATAACCTTAGTGCTTGAAATTTTAAAACTCTAAATAATCAACACTAAGCTTTGAAATAATTAGCGATCAATGCCAACAAAAATAAAATGCAAAATGTAGTATCTTGGTGAACTTAGGCTTAACAAATCTATTATAGTTAAAGTCAACCTTTGAAGGGAAATGGTTAAGTGAATGGTAACCTCAATAATATTAATGCAAAGGACCAAAACTTAAATTGCAGATGATAAGTTATATAAATGAGTGTAATAAAATAAATGGATCATGTTAATGTATAAATGAGGACATTAGTTCTCATTATTGTAAGAAAGGAAAAGTACTTTAAGCACAATGGTAGAGAAGGAGTAATTGATGTGAATTACGATCATATAAATGATCAAATGAAAGTATAAATTATAATGAATGCATAATTTATGTAGAGATGGTATTTTAGAAATTTATATACGCTAGTAAAAAATTGAAATGTTATAAATTATAATTGGAACATATAATGACAAAATGATACTTATGAACCCTTAATGGGATTTATGTGCCCATGTATTGACTAGAGTGCGTGTTTGATTCGATAGATTGGCATGCTAATAGGGTATTCTTTGCTTGATCTTTGTAAGGCTTTATGCATGTATTCGTAGCTTATTCCCACACTCATGGCTTTTATCACGATTATTTGTTATCATGGCTTTTTAGCCATTACTGATTGCACTCACGTGATTGACATTTCGCATTTCGTCTCATGGTATGGCGACACGAGGCACCACGGTATCAGTGCCAGCGACCGTTATCGATTTAGTCGACTGTCATGGATTACTTGGGCAATGAAATTTATTAAAATGAGCTGAATAATGGCATGAAAATATTTGCAATTAAATAAAAAAGTAAGAATATTTAAAATAAATTAAATTAGTTATTTAGTAGAAAGAATTGAAATGAATTGGAGCGATATTTCAAAATTTAATTATTATGAAATAATCTCGATAACCTAGAAAGTATTGAATGAAATAATAAAAGATTTGCAAATGAGATATAAGTTTATTACTCTTTGTGAATTTAGGAATAAATTGCTTCTTAAGAGGAATAAATTAGAATGAAATATAGTTGATACTAGAAGTATTATATTAAATTAGATTAAATTCTAGAGTATCCAAGTATAATTCACTTCTTTCTTTATTGTATATTATTTTCTTTGTTATATTATTGTACCGAGCAAAAGCGCTTAACACGATGGATTATTTTTTTTTCCTTGCGGTATTGAAGTTAAAATCCGTTGGACAATTGGTAAGATTTTTGTAGTCAAGATCTGAAGTGTCGAAGTGTTTAAGAGTGTCACCTCTTGACAATGCATATAGATAGGGCCCATATAAGTCATATACATGTATTTTGTATGGTATAAATATTTCTTATGTTGTAAATAAACTAGAAAATTGTAATGAATACTTATGTGTTGTAAATTAATAATTCGGTTAGTTCATATGTTAGGATTAAATTGTTACCATGTAAATTAATGAAGCTTGAAATTTTTCACATATGAGTTGAGAATGAATGAGAATATATGGAAATGAATATGAGATTGAATTATATAAAGGATAATATTCAATTGATGAGATAATTATAATTATTGTGAATGATATTTCATTTTAAAATATTATTAGAAAATTTCAAATCACATGCGTAAATAGTAGAAATACGCTTAAATGGTAATAAAGCAGAGAAACTCCACTGGTTTCTCCTTGAGAAAATAAGGTAATATTAAAATATAACGAGAATAAATTATTAAAAGAATAAAGTAAGATAAGTTAAAGTTATCCCGGCCACGAGTGTGACATACCTTACCTCAAAGCTATCATGTGGCGGGTGAGGGTCATTATATTATATGTCAAAATAGTTAGAAGCAATTTACCACCCCAACTAGATGATGCCAAGATGATCTAAAATTCCTTAAAAGAATATCTTCACAAGATTTGGCACCTGACAATGTCCCGGCGATGGAGGAAGTCACTTCTACAACTAAAAATTTGAAATCTTATTGAAAAATGTGGAGGTGTCTCACCAAGATGGCCACTGCTTATCATCGCCTTAAACCAGGTGATCAAGTAGAAATTTCAAGCAAGGTGACGTATCACAGAAGCAATAAACCACTCAAGGAAGGATTTTCTGTGAAGTTAGATGATTCATTGTGGGCATACTTATGTAGCACCTCATGCTGTAGCGAGCCCAGTCCCTCGTTCCTACTATTAGATGACTAATGTCATTTGCAGACGATTGGCAGAATGCTCTGGCGAACTACATAAGCTAGAGTGAGAGACATAAATTGATGAAATAAAGATCAAAGAAAAATTAAGAAAAATAAAAAGAAATACAGAAATGTAACTAGGTTCAAGGAACCAGACTTACAGCTGATGGAGTATTGCATGCAAGGAAGTGACTGCGTAAAGGCAGATTCAGTGAGCCGCATGAGACCCTCAGAGGAACCCTAGGAAATAATTTTTGAAACTTAATTAAGATCATCTGTAGATACAAATGACATTAAAAATATCAAAGAACTTATTTAGTTAATTAGATACAGATAGAAAATAAAAATGGAAATAGAAGTATACAAATTAGAAGGAATTATCGGATCGAAGATTTGGTCGGTATTGCAAAAAGTTTGACTATATAATAACCAAGAGGGCATTTTGAGTCATTATTGACACTAGAGTTGACTTTTGACCTAAATGCCTATTACAAATAGGTGATATTAAAATTTTGAAAATCCCATGAAAACATAAAACTATTTGTAATGCAATTAAAAAGGAACATAAGGAGTTAACTAGAAATATTAGACTTTAATTATTATAATCAATAAACAAATCTTAGTGGGGTATAAATAGGCATAGGTGACTAAACTCACCTCAACTTCATCTTCTTCATCAATCTTCTCTCATAGCCAAACCTTGTTTCCCTTTTCTTCCTCCATGATTCATTCTTCAAACTTTAAAATCTCTTCCATTCTCACCATAAAACTCTAAGTTCACTTCATAAAAATTCATCCCCACACCTTAAAGGAAGCTCTAGGTAGCCAAAGAAAAGAAATCTTGAAGTTTTCACAAAGGTTGAGAAAGTAGCCATTAAAAAGTTAATACATGTTTTCTTTTCCTTCCTTTGTCAAATCTTGAATTGAGTTGGAAATGAGTAAGTATAACGCCCAGAGTGTGAAAGCAAATGATAAGAAACTTTGGAACCCTCATTTTAGTAGCCTTGAGTGGGAGTTTGATTAAATCATGCATTTAAATGGTGTTTAAAACAGTGATGTTAATGGATAGAGTTGATGAAGTTGTATGTGATAGAATTTGATTGCATGTGCATGTTCGGATTAAAAAAATTGGAGTTAGATTAGGTTGCCTAACTTCTTGGAACTTTGTGTAATTACTGGGAATTTACGGCTTTATTGAGATGAATTGATGATGTTTAGAAGTTACCATAGATGTGGATTTGTAGTTTGGGAGTTGGAGAAATGAAATTTGGAAGTGCTCATTTTATACTCACCAGTTTGCAGACTTTGTAATCAATGAATGTTTTGAGTCATGGTATTGAATTTGTGTTGCTCTGAGTGGTATGAGACCAATTGGAGATGAAGCTAGACACAAAAGTGCTACATTTTCCATAGAAGAAATCATGCCCAAAATCTATCCATAACTTGACATTGTTGTCCCAATCACTCTTGATCCATACCTAAGCGGAAAAATAACCAAATAGGCAGTTGCATATTCATTTGGCCATAACTCTCTCTAGGCAGATCCGTCAAATATCTACCCCCTGCCTAAAGGCATAACATGATCCCGTAGCATACCTAATGAATTACCAAACTTCGTCTACTGATAACCCATTAAATACACTATAAGGGATTTTAAACCTTTTCTTACTTCTTTTTACAATGGTGAGCACCATTTACAGGTGTTAAATTTTTTTTTTTTAACTGAAGTGAAACTAGATAACACATTTGAAGAATTAATAATTTCTATAAAAATTTTAGCAGAGTGCCATCTGTATTTTGAATAAACAGTTCTTCAAAAACCTGTAAAAAGTACTTTTAATATTTTGTTCAATCCCCAAACCCCAATATCCAATCAACACAATAAGTTTCTCAATATTTGCCAACTCAAATCCATAATAATTTTTCAGTGTTTTCAAAAGCTGAGATAAAAGAAATATACCACAATATTTACGAACCAAAATAATTTACAAACATAGTTTACAACTTTAACGTACAATTTTAATGTACAATTTTAATTTACAACTGCTCAAAACCAAGAACAATATATATATACAGTGAACATACATTACAATACAAAATGCAAAATATGGTATACTCAATATACCCGATGAACTCTCAAAGTAGCACTAGCGGCCTAATCTGCTGCCCTGTCAGTCTGTCTACCTGCGACAGCAATGAAAAGCTATCGCTGAGCCAATGTCTCAGTGGTGCACAACATTAACAAAATGCAACTTTAAATCATAAATCATAAGTCGTATAAATAGTGGATACTTAAAACCATAGTTAAATTCAAAGACAGTAAAAGTCATAAAGAATTTAAACTCCATTTCACAATATCACAATAAATATCAATAAATCACACACATAGCTTAATCATGTTCCAAAGTTTAATTCGTCCCAAAAGCCGATGGCTGTGAGGAATAACATAGCTAGCTAGCAATAATATGAGTACTCATTCTATTCGTCCTCAAGAGCCACACACCTCAACACTTCAGCCAAAGAGGGAATTCAAAGTCAATTCGTCCCACTAGACAAGCTAGCAAGGAATTCAATCAATGTACATGATAGTCATGGTTTCAAACCATTTACAATTTTTTTCAATCAATAAGTATCCATCAAATATCATTTAAAAAAATTTTCACTATTTAAACAATAATAGACAAATTGTCATAATTCATTTCAATTGAAAATTCAAAAGAAATAACTGTTGTACACAAACCTTTGATAAATGTCTCTTGGTCCTAACTCAGTGTTTTCTTCCCCTTCCCTGAGTCTTTGCTAACTAAAACACACAATTTAAAGTGTTTCAGTACTCATTTATACTGTCTCTAGCAATAAGGTTCATTCATTAATTTATTTAATTCTATTATTTTCCTTAGTCAACCTAAAATGTTGACCCTCGATGCACTCTAGGTGAATTATGTTTAATGTTACCAATATGTCACATTTTATAGCCTTTTAGTGTTGGTACATGTTACTAAATTCATTTTCAAGTATATTGCATTTTATTGCAATTTGTCGGATTTCAGTATACTAATTTAACTTAGCCGGATAACCTAGTTCCCTCGGTTTTCAGGTTCCGGTCCAAACTACAAACTTGTAGGTCTATGTCTTATTTCACGCGGGGCAAAATTTTAGGTCATTCTGAGTTGTGTAGACCAAGTTATGGTCAATTTACCAATGCTGGACAGAATGCACCAAAATGGTAACTTTAGGTTATTTTTAGGTCACTTTTGGTTCAGTCACTTTTGGTACCTGAACCTTTGCAAGCTATTTGGCTTGGTTCTAGCCATGTTTGGGCTTTGGTGTCTTCATAAGAGTTGTAGATATATGTCTAAAATATTCATGGTAAAAATTTCAAGTCAATTGGACCTATTTTGAGTAAGTTATGGTCAAAACACTAACTACTGCCGAAATGGTCAATTTTTAGGCTTTCAAGTCACTAATCCGGATTTTGTCATTTTTCAAGTCACCTTTTAGGCAGAATTTAGTTAAGCTTCCTTCATGAAAGTTGGCATATTTTGTGCCTAGTTTCACCTCCAATTGGTCTCATACCAATTGGAGTCACACACTTAAGGTTCTAAGCCAAAACATACACTGCCTACTATACACTCCTCATCACTTACCAATTACATATTCAACACTTACTAGATTACTTCCTTCATGCCAATTCTGGTTTGTACCTTACCATTAACACATTACAACACATTTTTGGTCATTTTGGATAGGTTGTATGTAACACCCTCCCGGTAGCAACTCCATACATTCTACTGTTCCGGTGACCAGTGTCGGTCCGGACAGCTAGAACGTCCGGAAAAATATTTAAACTTAAGTGAGGAACCATAATTAACTTAAATATTAATAAGAAAAATTTAGGAAAAATTTTAGAAATAAAATACAACCAAGTTAAACGAGCCGGTGCCCTAGCGATGGGTAACCCAGAGGGAAGTTGCAGTTCTCGCAACTAGGAGCCCTAGACCCGGGGGAAAAATTATAAAATAATTTTTGAGACTCCGGAGAAGGGTTATTGAGGTCCCTATGGCATTAGAATGCCAAGAAAATATTTAGAAAAATTTTTCAATCGGTACAGACAATTTTGACCCGTTAAGCCAAACGGAGGGCATTTTGGTCATTTCGCCTTCAGAGGTGATTTTTGGCCGACTTGTCCAGTTAAGTAAATAATTAATATGACATAAAATATGAATAAACATTACTAAAAATTAAATTGAAATTGAGTAGTGATGAAAAGAAAAGAAAAATAAAAAAAAGGCTCATTTATGACATAATGTGATGTCATTTAAAAAGCTACCACCAATCACATTTAAACAAACATTCAACTAACAAATAAAAAGAGATAAATATGACCAAAAAATTAAAGAAAGCAGCAGCCTTCTTCTTCCCCAAAACCAGCCGAAACCTAGCCCTTGCCCAAACCTCCATTAACACTTCAAAAAAGCTTCATTTCTCCCTTTGTTTCACAACAAAACCCTAAACCCCTTTCATTAAAACTTGTCCACTCATCTTGGGAAAGTGTTTGGAAGCCTAGAAAAGGAAAGAAAGTGAAGTTTGAGCTTAGAAAATTCTGCCCTACAAGAGGCTAGTGCATCTAAATACCTAAAACTCCTTAATTTCATGATTAGGGACTTGAATTTAGTAAGAAATTGTAATTTAAATGGACAAAAACTCACGTGTATGTGTGCATGAATTTCAGCAGCCCTAAGGAAGGAATGATTTTGATTGTTTTGATGGACTTAGAGTGGACTAGAAATGATGTTTAAGGTATATAACTACATGGATAATGAATTAGTGTGCTAACTAAGGTGTATGGGTAAATTGAAATGGAAATTAGGGTTTTGGGGAGTAAAAATTTGACTTGGCTTATGAAATGATTAATGGACATTCTAATGGTCAATTAGTGACCATTTAAGGCAAGTTAATCATAATTTGAAGTGAGCTAATGCATGGCAAAGTGAAATGTGTAGGCTGCCTAATGACAGCAGCAATGAGGCTGTGATTCCAGCCCACTTGGACAGCCATATCTTTGGCTGTGTAGGTTCAATTGGTGTTTGGCCAATTTGAAATGAAACTAGACTTATAATGGCACAATTTTTCTGAAGAAACCATGTCCAAAAGACCAAAGCAAGAGGACCAAAAGTTGGCCCCAATCCGGATACCCTGCAAACAGGTTCTGCAGAATGACCAAATGAACAGTAACTGTTCATTTGGCCATAACTCACTGTAGATATGGTCAATTGACCTGAAATTTTTACAGCAACAAGATAAGACATAGAAAAACAACTTTCATGAAGAAACCTACCCCAAATTATGGCCAGAACCCATCCAACAAGGCAGTGGCAGTCACTATTCATGGTACTGTAGATTTGGTAAATTCTGCAGAATTGAAATCCGGCCAGCTGTGGTTTTTGGACCATATCTGGAGCTACAAAACTCCAAATGGAGTGATTCAAAAAACGAAATTCAACTAGACAAAATAAAGAACAACTTTTATGTTTACCATTTCCTCAAATTCCCATTGTAACAGTGCCCAATGGAACAGTAAAGTTGGGCTACAAAAACTGAAAATTCTGCTTCCCTTGGTTTAAGCTTAGAAATGGTATTAATGCTTAATGCCAACAAGTTTTAAATGCAAAATGTGGTATGTTGGGAGTGCCAAAACCAATGTACCTATTTTCTATCCAAAAGTCAACATTTTTGTTGACTAATGAAGTGAATAGTGACACCAAAACTTGAAATTCACAAATTGAAGAATTTTAAAGTATCAAATGCCCTAGTGTACCTAACAAGATTGGTTTGGATAGTTTGGCATGCCAATAGGGTTCAGTTAGCAGTACTGCACATGGCATTATGCCATTCTGTGATTTCATGGCTTTTAGCCATTCTGACCTTGTATTGAGATGTGGCCTCGTGCCTAATATTATTCTGACTTGTTATTGCATTGCCTGCACGGGAGATACATATGTGACCGATGGTGTGACGGCCCGAGGTACTTGATACCCAGTGCCAGTTTACCCGTTTATCCAGTCCAGTCATCTAGTATAGGTTACTTGGGCAACCAAATGAATGAAAATGGACAAAGTTAAAGAAATAAATGAATATAACAAATACAAAACAAATAAGACATATACATTCAATACATATTTATTTTCTGCTTTCTTTTATTTTATTATTGCACCACTAAGCATCATTGCTTAGCGCGTTGCTTTTGCCACGCGTAGGTTCTGGAGATACAGATCGAGAGCCCAGTAGACCGCAGACTGGGTGAGTCCATCCTGCAGCTCTGCACAGTGTCCGTGTCACCTCAACTTCTACAGTGCATTGGTAGGACACTAGGTGTCATTTTGGTATTTTGTAATTAAATTTTCATTTTCTCATATGTAGTTGAACTTATGAAATGTATTTTGATGATCATGTAAATAATGAGAATTGTGTTTATGAATGGAAAAGAGAATGTTTATTTGTGATTTATACTTGATTATTACATGAGATGAATGATTGAGAAATGAAATTGAAAAATGTTGAGATTTTGATATTGGAGTTTGAGAGTGATGAGGTATGAATATTGGAAGTGTTTTTAACAAGTTCCGAAGAACTGTTTTCTCCATTTTTAGCCGGTACTCTGCCGGTTTTTCTTTAAAATTTTCGGAACCTCAAACATATTATATTTCACAAGTTATATTCAAAAGCGTGATAAAAATTTAATTAAGGTATATTAGAGTGTGCCGGTACACCGTGTGACATTGCTTACTTGGGTATACTGTACACGGGTAAGGGGTGTCACATTGTAACCATTCTCAATATGCACACTATAATATAGAATTTTTCAAAGTCCATTTACATCATTTAACCACATGAACATACCCCATTTACATACCCAATTCCAAACCATTATACACATATACATGCTACCATCAATAACAACATAATTCAACAACCCAAACCATGAAACAACACATTTTAAACTACACTTTAAAGTTGCTGATTTGCACATCCTCTTCAATTAGCATCAAAGCTTCCAAAACCAAGTGCACTATCACACATACACTTAATATACATTATCCAAATTATTTCTATATACATAAACACTTATACCAACATCTTAAACAACCATAAACAAGTAAAAACAAGCTACAATAGTGAGCTTCCATGGCTGCCAAAATGGTGTATCACCATTCAATCATCAACATCAAAAATTCTTCCATAAATCAACTACCCACAACCTTGGTTACACTTTTAATGAAACAATAATTAAAAAAACTCACTTACCACTTTTGAAGCTTGATCAAAACCTCACTAAACTTCTTAAAATTGTTAATCAAACTCTTCTTTACAAGGTGAGGAGCAAAGTTAATGAAGGAATCTAGTGGAAAAAGTGGCTAGAACATGGTGAACTTGAGCTTAGAGTGTGGACAGCCATGGAGTTTTCTCTCAAGGTTTGGTTCGGCTGGTTTTGCAAAGTGAGGTTGAAGATGGGTTTTGCACCTCCCAAGTGTCCCTTTAGGTGTCCAAATGCTGAAGTTAGTAGAGCACTAGTAAAAGTTTTAATGGTTATTTATTTAGTTTCCAAATTTTGCAATTTGGCCACCACACTTTCACTATTTACATAGTGTATCTTATTTTAATATTTCATGACATTTTCCAAGTGTAATATCATTTATTTTTAATGGACATTTAGGTCAAAAGGAAACTCAAGATGTCAATTGACCACAATGCCCCTATTCGAGTTGCATTCCCGATTTTTCAGTAACACCGAGTTTTGTGATTTCGTCGATTTCTCGTCTTTCTTTATACTAATTAATTAATTTTTCTTTGATATTTCTAATGAAATTTATACTTTAATAGATGTTCATTTAAGTCTTAAAAATATTTTTTAGGGTTCCCCACGGTCTAGGGCTAGTCAACGGTCTACGCCGCAACTTCCTGGTACAGTCACCCATCGCTATGGTTCTCGGCTCGTTTAACTTGGTTACATTTCATTGCTATTATTTTTCCTTTTTTTTTCTTGTATTTTCTTTTCTTGTATTTCATTATTTTACGTCTCCTCACTACTTGTAAATGTAGTTCTAGGCATCCTAGCTGTTCGGACAGACACCAGAACAGCAGAACGCACTACCGAACATAGGGGTGTTACATTAATTGCATCATGCATATGCAATAAATCCTATTTACTTTCATTTCTTTTCTTTTCTTTTCTACTCACTTGAAATTTAATTTTTAGCAATATTTATTCATATTTTGTGTCATGATAATTATTTATTTAACTGGACAAGTCGGCCAAAAATTACCTCTGAAGGCGAAACGACCAAAATGCCCTCCGTTTGGCTTAACAGACTAAAATAGTCTGTACCGATTGAAAAATTTTTCTAAGCATTTTCTTAGCATTCTAATGCCATAGAACCCTCAACAACTCTTCTCTGGAGTCCCAAAATTTATTTTATGAGTTTTACCCCGGGTGTAGGGCTCTTCGTTACGAGAACCGCAATTTCCCACTAGGTTACCCATCACTAGGGCACTGGCTCATTTAACTTGGCTGTATTTTATTTCTAAAATATTTCGTAAATTTTTCTTATTAATATTTGAGTTAATTATGGTTCCTCACTTTAGTTTAAATGTTTTTCTGGACGTTCTAGCTGTCTGGACCGACACTGGTCACCGAAATAGTAGAATATACGGAGTTGCTAGAGGGAGGGTGTTACACACATATCACATTTTGGTTACCTAATTTGTTGGTTTTGATTCATTTCTCAAATCTTAAATCTTTTAGGCACAAATTTCAAATTTTCAATTTTAGTGTCCTGTATTATACTGTTCCTTTGGTCATGTTGCTGTTAGAATTTGGCTAAGTTTTCTTCATAGAAATTGTTCCTTATTGTCTTAACTTTATTTCCCTTTTTGAATCACTCCATTTGGAGTTTTGTAGCCCAAGTTATAGCTATTTGAACATGGCTGGCCAGATTTGGTTTTACCCAGAATTCTCGGCAAATTCTGGGTTTTGGCAATTTTTGTGGTTGATTGCAGGTGGATTTTTAAACTGGTTATGATCAAAATTTTGGTTTACTTTCTTCATGAAAGTTATAGGACTATGTCTCAGATTTCTACTGGTAAAATTTCAGGTCATTTGGACCATCCTAGACCAGGTTATAATCATTTGTGTAATTACTATTCATTTGGTCATTTTTGTACAAGTCAGTTTGCCTAATTCAGATTTTGCCAATTTGTTCACTAAGTTATGGTCACTTTCTGGGCATGATTCCTACATGAAAAATGTGCCATTTTGTGTCTAGTTTCATTCCCAATTGGCCTCACACCAATTGGGTTGGTAAATTTTCAGTTTTAGTCCCTAAAAAGGACCTGGGTCATGCTGCCTACAGAACGACCATAACCAATCCGAATTTAAACTTAGTTCCAACACTTCATACACACCTTAAATGGTCACACTTAACCATTCCACAACTCAAATAAGGTTAACTACATCATTTGGCTAATTCTCAAATTTTTCTCCCTAAGCCCATGGTGCCAAGAACCCTAATTCATAAAATTCAAATCTAATGCATTCTAAACATCTATCCATAGTTTACATACATAATTCAACCTAGGCAACCATTCAAATGCATCAAATTCACTCATTTCAAACCCTAACTAAGGCAGGCCAAAATTCATGTTTGGTCCCTCAACCATGTTTTCTTTTGGTTTTAAGTTAAACTCTAAGTTACTTGAGCTAAACACACAAATAAGAAACCAAAATTTCAAAGTAAATTGCTTACCTCCACTTGAATGTCCAATTCTTCAATTCTCTTCTTTTTTCTTTTTTCTTTTTGTTTCTTCAATCTTCTTTTCTAGTTGAGATAGCAAGCTTTTATGGAAATTTTTGGGGAAATTTAGGGTTATGTGTATGGAAAATCAAGCTTGAATCAAGCTTCCATGGTGGATTGTCAATGGAGGTGGAAATGGGAGGGGCGGCCAAAACTTAAGGAAAGGGAAGAAGTGATTTTTATTTTTAATTTTTGGGTATTTTAAATGAAATTTTATGTATTAGACTTGGTACAAAAAGTTGAGAAAATAAAATTAAATTTTAGACATCACAATCATGTCATTCACATGATGCCATATACCTTTTTCTTTTCTTTTTCAATTTTCCTTAATTTTTCATTACTTTCTTTAATTTAATTCTGGATTCCAAAATTTTTTTTTCTTTGATTTTATTGGACAGTTAGGTTAGGAGTTAGATCTAGGGGTGAATTGACCTAATTGGCCCTCGCCGGTTCGATCCGATTTACAAGTAATTCAATATTTCTTCTGGATCCCTGACCTAATTATTTGACCTGTTTAACAATTCTTTTCTATGATTTTCTCTTTTCCATTGTGTTTACAATGGTCCTAAGGACCGCGGCGTCACATTTTAAGATTCGAAATTTGAGTTTAGATTGACCTCGTAGTCATTCTCGAGAAGGTCACCCATTACTGTGACTCCCAGCTCATTTAAATTCTTGTGTTCTATTTTTCTTATTTATATTTAGCTATTTGACTATTACTAATTATTTGTTTTCAGAGCTTATCTAGTTGTCTTAGATGTGGTTCTAATCCCTTTAATTATCCAGACTGACACCGATCATCGGAATAGTGAAATATACCAGGCTATGCAAATAAGGGTGTTACATTAACCTTTACTAAAGCTCTAAACCCCATCTTCAAGTGGTTGGAAAAGCTTGAGAGGCAAAATTTGGGGCTGCCATAATTGCTTCTTAGTGTACTTATAGTGGACAAGCTAGATGGACAACATTTGGCATAACACCCCTATTTGCATAGCCTGGTATATTTCACTGTTCCGGTGACCGGAATCGGTCTGGACAATTAAGGGAATTGGAACCACACTTAAGACAACTAGATAAGCCATAAACACAAATAATTAGTAATTGTTAATTAGTTAAGTATAAATAAGAAAAACATAACACAAGAAGTTAAACGAGCCGAGAGTCACAGCGATGGGTGACCTTCTCGGGAATGACTGCAAAGTCAATTTAAACTCAAATTTCGAATCGTAAAATGTGACACCGCGGTCCTTAGGACCATTATGAACACAGTGGAAAAAAGACAATCACGAAAAATAATTGTTAAGCTAGTCAAATAATTAGGTAAGGGAGCCGAAAAAAATATTAAATTATTTACAAATCAGGTTGAACTGGCAAGGGGCATTTTGGTCAATTGACCCCGAGAGCTGACTCCTGACCTAACTGTCAAATAAAATCGGAGAAAAAAAATTTTCAGAATCGAGAATTAAATTAAAGAACTAATAGAAAAATAAATAAAAAAAAAGAAATGAAAAAGGTGTAGGAAGATGACATCATGCATGACATCATGCATAATGCCATAAATCCTATAATTAATAAATTAACTAAATTGATTTATAGTCTTCCTAAGACAATTAAAAATGAAAAAAAATAGGAAAAAGAAAAAGTTGAAAAAGTGAAAAAGGTTTATTACATCATGCATGACATCATGCATGATGCAATAAACTTAATAATTAAGAATTTAAAAATTATGGGATAATTATTGGTCTTCCATAGGTTAAATACTTGATAAAAGAAAAGAAAAAAAAAATGAAACAAAAGTTATCTTCTTCTCCATATTGCCGTCCAAGTCTCTCTCCTTTCTTTCTCATTGACTTCCACCATTTTTAAGCAAGAAAAGCTTGGAATTCTTTGGTTCCTTTCCATAAATCCCCTGAATCCCAACATTAAATCTTACCATTAGACCTAGATAAACACTTTGGGAGCAAGAAGGAAGAGAAAATTTGGAGAATTGAAAAACTAGGGAATCACAAATTGAGGTAAGTGCAACTTCAAGTTTAGATTCTTATTGAATTCATGAATTTAAGTTTAAATATGATGAATTTATATTAGAAATAAAGAAAACCATGTTTGAATAAGGGAAGAGAAAACTTGGCAGCCATGGAACCCTAGAATTTTGATGTGTTTAGTTAGGTTAATCTTGGTAAATTGATGTTGTATATGTGATTTGTATACTTAGATTGCATGAATTGTGATGATTAGACAAATTAGGGTTTTGGACATTAGGGTTTTGAGACCAAAAATGTGAGAAACTTGTAAATGATGTCTTTGACTAATTTGAAGTGAGAAATGGTCATTTGTGACCTAATTAAGTGTGTTAGAAGTGTTTGAATCAAAGCCAAATTCAGATTGAGCATGGCCATGCTGCTGGCAGCATGACCAAATTACATTTGAGGGACCAAAAATGAAATTTTACAAGTCCAATTGGTATGAGACCAATTGGGGATGAAAATAGACACTAAATGACACAATTTTCATTTAGGAAGCATGCCCAAAAAGTGACCAAAACTGAGTGAACAAATTGACCAAACTTGAAAAATCACAGTATGCCTCTGTACAAACTGACCAAATGCATAATGTTTATTCATTTGGTCATAACTTGACCTAGGCATGTCAAAATGACCTGAAATTTTACCAGTGGTTAGATGAGATATAGACGTAAAACTTTCATGAAGAACATAAACCTAAATTATGCCATTAACCAAGTCATTTGGCCACCCGAATTTGGTGACCTAAAATTGCTAGCATAGAAAATTGCCCAGAATTCTGGGTTGTGTCCAATCCGACAGCCATGGTTCCAATGGCTGTAACTTGAGTTAAAAAAACTCCAATTGGAGTGATTCAAAAAGGAAAATAAACTTAAGACAATAGGAAACATTTTCTATGAAGGAAATTTTGCCAAATTCTAATAGAAAAGTGACCAATGGAATAGTACAACCTTAGACTCTAAAACTGAAAATTATCAAATTTGCCTAAAAAGACTTAGAATTTGAATAAATAACCAAAACCAACAAATTTAGTAACCAAAATGTGGTATGTGGGTGAAGTTGGAATTCCCATACCTATTAAGCCTTAGAAAGTCAACAATTTGACTTGAATAGTGTAGTGAATAGTAACCCGAAATACAAAAATTTAAGGAACGTCGAGTTTAACACGTTAGAGCTAGGTAAAAGTGAAGTTAAATTTATTTTTGGATTTATGCTAAGTTATGGTACTGAAACACTATAAAATTGTGTATTTCAGTTGAAAAGAATACCAGGAAACAATCCGAGAAACCGAGTTAAGGCCAAGAGGCGACTCGCTTGAGGTTTGTGCACAACATCATTATGCTTTAAAATCTATTGATTAAGTGAATGAAATATGCATTTTACTTTTGCTTTGAATTGTTGAAAGTTTATTGTGACTTTATTTATGATGTTTTGATTTAAATTGTGAAAGTTATTGTGTATATTTGAAAAGACAATATTTAGCAAATTGTTAAGATAAGTTTTGAAACCACAGTATCATAACCATATATTTGAACACCTCACTAGCACGACTAGTGGGGGTAATTAGTTTCGAATTTTGATTCCTTCTCTGGAGAAGTGTTGAGGTGTGCCAGTAGAAGAGGATGTGAATGGATATCCATATATTTGAGCTAGCTAGCCTTGTGATGTGATTTCTCTTTAGCCTCTGGCTATTGAGATTCTATTTGTTTCGAATGGCATGATCTAACTGTGAGTTTTATGAAATGTGATTTTATACTTCAAAATGAAATTGTTGGGATTAAAATCTCATAAATTATGTTTTGTGTTTAACTCGCATGCTTAGTTCAAATTTTGAATAAATGTGATTTTATTTCTGCATAAAGATTATTTTAGTATGTTGTGCACCCTTGAGTCCTAGTACTCAGCGATAGCTTTTATTGCTGTCGCAGATATAGAGACTAGAGGAGCGAGATCGAGTCACTGAGGATTGAGGATCTATCAGCTTGAAGTTATCGGGTATAATTTATACCCTGCCTATAAATATTTATTTTGATGTATGTATTGCACATAAATGTATGGACATGTAAATCGGTCTTGAGCAGTTTGTACAAAGTTTGTATAAAGTTGTAATAAAATTTAGTTTGAATTTTCATACTGTAGATTTTGGTATGATGTATATATATAGTTTGTTGTCTTTAATGAATGGAAATATTTTATTTTAATTTGAATGAGATTGATAGATATTATTTTACTGATGATTGAACTTTGAAAATTGAGAAATGTTGACTGTTGAATTTTGAGATTTGAGAAATTGTTGAGATTGATTGTGATATTGAAGTAGTGGTTGAGAAAATTTTTGGAAGTGCCTTTTTACAGGTATTTGAAGAACTGTTTTCTCAAAATATAGACGAAACTCTGACAAAATTTTTATAAAATTTGCGGAAAAATAAAATGGACTAAAAATATTAACTAGTTTTAATTTTAATTAAATGTTTTAAATACCTATTAGAAAATGCTCACCACTTATTAAAAATAAGAAAATTATTTTAAAATCCCTTGTAGGGTACTTAATGAGTTATTGGTAGATGAAGTGCGGTAATTCATTAGGTATTCTACAGGATCATGTTATGCCTTACAGAGGGGTAAGGTGTGACATGTGGATCGACTTTGTGAGTCTTGTGGTAAACCACATAGTGGAGTATGTTATAGAGCTATAGGAGCATGTTTCAATTGTTGAGGGACTGGTCATTTTGCTAAGGATTACATAAGTCCACGCCGTTATGGATCATTTACCATGGCAGAAGGATTAGCCCAAGTTTCTACCCCGAAGAGTTTACCAACAGTTGGTAGAGGCAGAGGCAGAGGTAGGGGTAGTACACCTGGAAGTCAGAGTATTGTGAATTAACCAGGACAAGGTGATGCTCCAGTGAGAGTATACACTATACGACAGAAGGACAAGGATAAGACTTCTGGTATGGTTGCTGGTATTTTCTTAATTCTTAACTGAGATATGTATATGTGTAAAAAAAAAAAAGAAAAATCAATTTTGATATGTTAGTGACTAGTCTTTTTAAAATTAATTTTGGAAGAGTTTGTCAGTGAAAAGTATTTGCTAGCACACAAGAATTTGTAAAGATAATTAGTAAGCCTAATTATGTAAGGAAAGAGAACCTAAAAGTAAGTTATAGTAATATAGCTACCTTAGATGCGGGTAAGGATATTACTGCTGATAGATGTCAGTGGGTACCATAATCAAAACTAAGTTCTCACCCATTGGATAACACGAGGTCCTAGAAAAGTGGATCCACTAGCACACAGATTTGCTTACCTCTAAAATTGAAATGAATTTGAATCTAACTTATGACAGAAGCTCATAAGAAACTTGGCACACGAGGTAAGCAATCGATGAGTAAATAATATTGGCTAAAGTGCTAAGGAACCATCATTCAGGCCAGGAAGCTACTTAGGAGCATGAATAGAACATGAGGAGACAGTACCCACAACTGTTCAAAGACTGATACCAGGTAAAATTTCAAGGATGAAATTTTTTTAAGGAGGGGAGAATTGTAACACCACTATTTGCATAGCCTGGTATATTTCACTATTCCGATGACCGGAGTCGGTTCGGACAATTAAGGGGATTGGAACCACACTTAAGATAACTAGATAAGCCATAAACACAAATAATTAGTAATTATTAATTAGTTAAGTATAAATAAGAAAAACAGAATATAAGAAGTTAAACGAGCCGAGAGTCACAGCGATGGGTGACCTTCTTGAGAACGACTGCGAAGTCGATTTAAACTCAAATTTTGAACCGTAAAATGTGACGCCACGGTCCTTAGGACCATTATAAACATAGTGGAAAAGAGAAAATCACGAAAAAGAATTGTTAAGCCAGTCAAATAATTAGGTTAGGGAGTCGGAAGAAATATTGAATTATTTGCAAATCGGGTTGAACTGGCGAGGGGCAATTTGGTCAATTGACCCCAAGAGTTGACTCCTGACCTAACTATCAAATAAAGTTGGAGAAAAGAAAATTTCAAAATCAATAATTAAATTAAAGAACTAATAGAAAAATAAAAAAAAAATGAAAAAGGTGTAGGGAGATGACATCATGCATGACATCATGCATAATGCCATAAATCCTATAATTAATAAATTAACTAAATTGATTTATAGTCTTCCTAAGAAAATTGAAAATGAAAAAAAATAGGAAAAAGAAAAAGTTGAAAAAGTGAAAAAGGTTTATTACAATATGCATGACATCATGCATGATGCAATAAACTTAATAATTAAGAATTTAAAAATTATGGGATAATTATTGGTCTTCCATAGGTTAAATACTTGATAAAAGAAAAGAAAAAAAAAATGAAACAAAAGTTATCTTCTTCTCCATATTGCCGTCCAAGTCTCTCTCCTTTCTTTCTCATTGACTTCCACCATTTTTAAGCAAGAAAAACTTGGAATTCTTTGGTTCCTTTCCATAAATCCCCTGAATCCCAACATTAAATCTTACCATTAGACCTAGATAAACACTTTGGGAGCAAGAAGGAAGAGAAAATTTGGAGAATTGAAAAACTAGGGAATCACAAATTGAGGTAAGTGCAACTTCAAGTTTAGATTCTTATTGAATTCATGAATTTAAGTTTAAATATGATGAATTTATATTAGAAATAAAGAAAACCATGTTTGAATAAGGGAAGAGAAAACTTGGCAGCCATGGAACCCTAGAATTTTGATGGTGTTTAGTTAGGTTAATCTTGGTAAATTGATGTTGTATATGTGATTTGTATACTTAGATTGCATGAATTGTGATGATTAGACAAATTAGGGTTTTGGACATTAGGGTTTTGAGACCAAAAATGTGAGAAACTTGTAAATGATGTCTTTGACCTAATTTGAAGTGAGAAATGGTCATTTGTGACCTAATTTATTGTGTTAGAAGTGTTTGAATCAAAGCCAAATTCGGATTGATTATGGTCACGCTACTGGCAGCATGACCAAATTACCTTTGAGGGACCAAAAATGAAATTTTACAAGTCCAATTGGTATGAGACCAATTGGGAATGAAAATAGACACTAAATGACACAATTTTCATTTAGGAAGTATGCCCAAAAAGTGACCAAAACCTAGTGAACAAATTGACCAAACTTGAAAAATCACAGTCTGCCTCTGTACAAACTGACCAAATGAACAGTGTTTGTTCATTTGGTCATAACTTGAGTTAGGCAGGTCAAAATGACCTAAAATTTTACCAGTGGTTAGATGAGATATAGACCTAAAACTTTCATGAAGAACACAAACCCAAATTATGCCATTAACCAAGTCATTTGGCCACCCCAAGTTGGTGACCTAAAACTGCTAGCACAGAAAATTGCCCAGAATTCTGGGTTGTGTCCAATCCGGCAGCCATGGTTTAAATGGCCAAATTCTAACAGAAAAGTGACTAATGGAATAGTGAAACCTTAGACTCTAAAACTAAAAATTATCAAATTTGCCTAAAAAGACTTAGAATTTGAATAAACAACCAAAACCAGCAAATTTAGTAACCAAAATGTGGTATGTGGGTGAAGTTAGAATTCCCATACCTATTAAGCCTTAGAAAGTCAATAATTTAACTTGAATAGTATAGTGAATAGTAACCCGAAACACAAAAATTTAAGGAACGTCGAGTTTAACACGTTAGAGCTAGGTTAAAGTGAAGTTATATTTATTTTTGGATTTATGCTAAGTTATGGTACTGAAACACTGTAAAATTGTGTGTTTCAGTTGAAAAGAATACCGGGAAAGAACCCGAGAAATCGAGTCAAGGCCAAAAGGCGACTCGCTTGAGGTTTGTGCACAACATCACTATGCTTTAAAATTTATTGATTAAGTGAATGAAATATGCATTTTACTTTTGCTTTGAATTGTTGAAAGTTTATTGTGACCTTATTTATGATGTTTTGATTTAAATTGTGAAAGTTATTGTGTATATTTGAAATGATAATATTTAGCAAATTGTTAAGATAAGTTTTGAAATCACAGTGTCATGACCATATATTTGAACACCTCACTAGCATGACTAGTGGGGGTAATTAGTTTCAAATTTTGATTCCTTCTCTGGAGAAGTGTTGAGGTGTGCCAGTAGAAGAGGATGTGAATGGATATCCATATATTTGAGCTAGCTAGCCTTGTGATGTGATTTCTCTTTAGCCTCTGGCTATTGAGATTCTATTTGTTTCGAATGCCATGATCTAACTGCGAGTTTTATGAAATGTGATTTGATACTTTAAAATGAAATTGTTTGGATTAAAATGTCATAACTTCTGTTTTGTGTTTAACTTGCATGCTCAGTTCAAATTTTGAATAAATGTGATTTTATTCTGCATAAAGATTATTTTAGTATATTGTGCACCACTGAGTCCTAGAACTCAGCGATAGCTTTTATTGTTGTCGCAGATATAGAGACTAGAGAAGCAGCAGACTGAGCTGCTGAGGATTGAGGATCTATCAGCTTGAAGTTATCGGGTATAATTTATACCCTGCCTGTAAATATTTATTTTGATGTATGTATTGCACATAAATGTATAGACATGTAAATCGATCTTGAGCAGTTTATCTTGAGCAGTTTGTACAAAGTTTGTATAAAGTTATAATAAAATTTAGTTTGAATTTTCGTACTGTAGATTTTGGTATGGTGTATATATATAGTTTGTTGTCTTTAATGAATGGAAATGTTTTATTTTAACTTGAATGAGATTGATAGATATTATTTTACTGATGATTGAACTTTGGAAATTGAGAAATGTTGACTGTTGAATTTTGAGATTTGAGAAATTGTTGAGATTGATTGTGAAATTGAAGTAGTGGTTGAGAAAATTTTTGGAAGTGCCTTTTTACAGGTATTTGAAGAACTGTTTTCTCAAAATATAGATGAAACTCTGACAAAAATTTTATAAAAGTTGCGAAAAAATAAAATGGACTAAAAATATTAACTAGTTTTAATTTTAATTAAATGTTTTAAATACCTATTAGAAAATGCTCACCACTTATTAAAAATAAGAAAATTGTTTTAAAATCCCTTGTAGGGTACTTAATGAGTTATCAGTAGATGAAGTGCGGTAGTTCATTAGGTATTCTACGGGATCATGTTATGCCTTACAGAGGGGTAAGGTGTGACATTTGGGGTCCTAAGAACATCCTAAGATTGCATCAAATATGCATCAAGAGGTTAGTACCTAAAAATCCCTGTTTTAGTTAGGGTTTGATTGAATTAAATGTTAATTCATAATCTTTAATGGCAAATGAAATTTTAATGCATGCTAAAATATGTTTAGGTATGCAATTGGGCATTGGAAATTGATTATGCTCATAAGAAACTTGGTATGGTGCATGTAACCTTAGAAATAATTTTTGAAGTTCAAGGTTCTAATGCTCAATAATCACGCTTCTACTCCTTCACCCAAAACATGCCTTTCCATGTAAAACACGCCCCATGTGAAACAACACGACCCGTGTAACAAATTACATGACCTGAGGCGCTAAATTACATGGTCCGTCTCACACAAAAGCATAGTCCGTGTTAATCAACAATACAGGCCGTGTAACCTTCTGCCCGTTCTGTATGCCATAAACCTAGAAACACGGCTCGTGGCCTGGGACATGCCCAGGCCGTGTTTCTTGTAGAAATAAGGTTTTCTTAGGGTTTTTTAATCAGAATCTCATTCAAATCAACCCAAACCTCATCCAATCACACAATTAAGTTCCATAATCAATCCTAATGGCAAATATAGTGGCTCTGATACCAATTGATGGCATTGGGAAGCATGTTTAGGGCCTTAGAGGATAGATTTCAAAAATTTTTCTCTAGGGTTTTATGCATACATGTTAGTGTATTATGATCCTAGCTAATCTCTAATGCCCTAAAGCATGTCAAAACACTCTTCTAACATGCATTGGCAATTTATTTGCCATCTAGGATTGAGGTTTAACATTTAAACCTACCAAACCCTAACTAAAAGAGGGTTTAGAGACATCTAACCTGAAGGGGCACAAAATCATTCTTCTTGCTCCCTTTGGAAGTCTCCAGAGCTCTAATTGTAGCTCTTCTAGCTTGTCCACCACAAGCTTCCACCAAGATCACCTTAGGCAGGCCCAAATCCTCTCTTTGATGATGTGCCAACCACCTTTGTTGAGGCTTTGCTTTGGTGAGGTTCAACTAGATGTATTTAGGCTAGAAACCCTTTCTAGTGATTTTGATTCAAAGAAAAACAAGTTTTTCCTTATGAATCTATCGAAGGAAAAATAAGAGAGAGAGGGACACTCTTGTTATCATCCAAGATGAAGAAGAAGGAGAGAGAATTTTCTTCTTTTTGTCTTCCTTTTTATCTTCTATTTATATACAAGAGACAAATTGTTTATTGAGTGCCACATGTTAAGATCCCATTTAATCTTACTTTTAGTGTGTCTTAATCTCATTAATCCACTTGTCAAGCCAAGATTGAATCATCAAATTATCATCTTCCATCACATGGAAGACAAATGGCACACAAAGATGAGTGCCATGTGTCACCTTTAAAATTACTAAAATGCCCTTGTATGCATTTTTGAGTTCTCAACTCAAAATTATAATTTCTCCCTCAAATTAATTTATATCACATATAAATTAATTCATTAATTAATCTCTATTAATTGATCTCATAATTAAATTCATAGTTTAAACACTTTAAATATAAATCCAATTTATATCATACATCCAATGTCCAAGATTTGGTTTCAAGTCATGCTAGAGACTTTGCAATTTTATTGCAAACCAAATCTATTTAATTAATTAATTAAACTATTTAATTAATCAATTAAATCATAGTTAACTTGGTGGTTAACTTGTGTAGGTGTGTGACTTACTAGGCTCATTACTAATTAGCAATACGAGATGATATTAACTCTTAATATCATTGGAACTCTTCCAAACCATAAATGATTTACCCAAATCATTTTAGGCATCTCATAAACTATGGTTGACACCTAGCATAGCATGCCATGGCCACCTAATTCACAATAAGAAATATCTTAAAATAAACCTTTAATCATACGTTACCGAGCACTAAAATCCTTCCATATTATGTTCCAATCCCATTGAGGGTCATGGTAGAGTCAAACCCCTTTATCATGGAATGTTATGCATCATTTGAAATCCAATTCTTAACATATAAGACTTTACCATCAAGAAACACCTTCCCTAACAAAGTCACCAGTCCTGGCTAGGAACTTAATCTTGTCAAGAACAGCTCAAATTTGCATAAGACTTTTAACGCTGTTTACTCATGGCTACGGATCCCCTCTTGGCTGAACACTTATTCCAACATATAACTAATCTGAGCCAACACACACCAGAATATCCATACATAGTACATATATGTAAGTGGTATCAAACTCAAACCACCCATATAAGAGACAACTGTATCATCTCAGGCCTGAGAATTACATGCACTATGTTACACCCTACCCCTCTGTAAGGCATAACATGATCCCATAGTGTACCTAATGAATTACCAACTCCGTCTACTGATAACCCATTAAATATACTACAAGGGATTTTAAAAACTTTTTTTACTTCTTTTACAGTGGTGAGCACTATTTACAGGTGTTAAAAACCTTTTTGAACTGAAGTGATAGAACTAACACATTTGAATTATTTGGAATTTCTATAAAAATTTTGGCAGAGTGCCATCTATATTTTGGATAAAACAGTTCTTCAGAAAAACCTGTAAAAAGCACTTCAATATATATTTCCAAATCTCAACTCCAACATGTTTCTCAACACAACATATTTCTCAACTCAAATCCATAGTAATTTTTCAAAGACTGAGATATAAGAAATATAATACAATTTTTACAAGTCCAAATAACTCATAATTTATTTTACAACTTTAATGTACAATTTTAATTTACAACTGCTCAAAATCAAGAACACTATATACATACAGTGAACATACATTACAATATAAAATGCAGAATATGGTATACTCAATATACCCGATGATCTCTCAATGTAGTACTAGCAGCCTAGTCTGCTGCCCTGTCAGTTTGTCTACCTGCGACAGCAATGAAAAGCTATCGCTAAGTAAAATTTACTCAGTGGTGCACAATAACAATTTGAAATGCGATATATAAATCTTTTATTGGCAGTTCACAAATCAAATGATTCACAATTCCATTTCACAATTTACAAAATTCATCTAACACAAATTTGATCAAATAATTGAGTAACACAATGTTGCCAATCGATAACATAATTTAGGCCATGACACAATTTTTTCCACACATGCCGTGTTGTACACCACGACAAGAGACACTCACCCCAATAATCGAAATCAATGAGGGAGGAAGCTAGCTGAATAATGAGTACTCATCCACACTCACCTCAGACTGGCAAGTCAAAGAGGGAGGAACATAATCACACTCACCCCAGACTGATAAGTCAAAGAGGGAGGAATATATCAACAGTATCATGCCAAATGTGAATCAAAATAATTTCAAATCACAATATTTCATACAAACCATAAATCACATTTTATCTCAAAATTTCCATTTGCAAAGTTGGCAATACAATAAGTTCCAAATAATATTCCCAAAAACAAAGCAATCAAAAATTATTCATAACTCATTTCTCCAAATAAATTTGCTAGTAAAAGCAGTGAATATAAAAGTATTGTGCACGGACACAATTTAAAACAATAACATACAAAATAATCATAATTTATTTCAATTGAAAAATTCAAAAGAAATAGCTATTGTGCACAAACACAATTTAAAATAATAACATAGAAATAATCATAATTTATTTCAATTGAAAAATTCAAAAGAAATACTTATTATGCACAAACCTCTGATAACTGTCTCTTGGCTCTGACTCAGTGTTTCCTTCCCCTCCCTGAGTCTTTGCTAACTGAGAAACACAATTTGAAGTGTTTCAGTACTCATTTAAACTGTCTCTAACGATAATGCTTGATAATTAATTCACTGAATTCATTTATTCGCTTAGTCAACCTACTATGTCGACCCTTGGTACATTCTAGGTAATTTAGGTTTTAATGTCATTAATATGTCACATTCGATAGTCTTTTAGGGTTGGTACATGTTATCATATTCATTTCCGTGTATACTGCATTTTCTTGCGATTTGCTGGATTCTAGGATACTAGTTTGACCTAGCCGGACGACCTAGTTCCCTCAGTTTTCGGATTTCGATCAAAACTACAAACTTGTAGATCTATGTCTTATGGAACGCGGGGCAAAATTTCAGGTCATTCTGAGTTATGTAGGCCAAGTTATGGTCATTTTACTATTGCTGGTCAAATTGCATCAAAATTGATCATTTTAGGTCACTTTAGGTCATTTTAGGTTCGGCCAGTTTTTGGACCCGAACTTGTGCAAGCTGTTTGACTTACTTATGGTCATTTCTGGGCTTTGGTGTCCTCATAAGACTTCTAGATATGGGTCTTAACTATTCATGGTTAAACTTTCAGGTCAATTGGACCTGTTTTGAGTGAGTTATGGCCTAAATACTAACTGCTGCCCAAATGGTCAATTTTCAGGCCTCATTTGCACTTAATCCGGATTTGGTCATTTTTCAAGCTACCTTGCAAGCAGAATTTTGGCAAGCTTCCTTCATGAAAGTTGGCACATTTTGTGCCTAGTTTCACCTCCAATTGGTCTCATACCAATTGGAGCCACACACTTAAAGTTATAGGCCTAAAATACAAACTGCCTTATTGCAATTCTTGCATACATATCAAACATCACTTTTAACACTCACCAAACATAACATTCAAACTAATTCTGGTTGTACCATGACCTAAACATAATTTACAACACATTATAGGTCATTTTGGCAGCTTACAATTACATTCAATGTGCACCAACAAGTGCAGAATTTGCCCAACTCAATTTACAACAATTTAACTCCATAACCAAGCTCATTTGATGTCCAACCTTCACACCACTATACATACATTCAAACTCCCATAACAACCAACACATTTTAACATCATTATTCCATAAACCAAGCATGAATACCAGTATTCTTCAAGAGTTAACAAACTGCCACAATGGTACACTTACATTCCATTACTTTCCAAGCTTTAAATCTCATTTTACATTTACATATACTAAGTATACATTACCCAAACAATTTCCTACACAATATATATTTAATTAATCATTTAATTCACCATTTATAAGCACAATTAAACTGCCTTCAAGGTGTTTCCACGGCTGCCAAAAGTGCACATTCCCATTCAACATCAAAACTCAAAAATTTCTCCATAAATCAAACACCCATAACACCCTTACAAACCTTAACAAAGCAACAATCAAAAACTCAAACTTACCTATGGATGAGACTTCTTAAATCTTCACCAAAACTTGGTCTTCTTACTGCCAATCTACTGCCTAAGTGGTGTAGACTAACTTTGATGAAGGAAGGTAGAAGGAAAGAAGCTTGAATCTCATATGCATGGAGCTTCAACCATGTGTCAATGGAGTTTTTTTGGAGCAAATTTTCTGCTGGTTCTAAGGTTGAAGATGAAGATGTATATTCTGCCCAAATGAAGCTTTAGTGGTCCACTTAAATGAGTTAGTGGACCATTATGTAAGAATTAAATAATTGTTTATTCTAAGGTTCCATTTTTCCACATTTAACTCCCAATTTTTTCTATTTACATTTGGTACCACCAATTTAATTTTTATGATATTTTCCAAGTGTAATATTATTTATTTTTAATGGAAATTTAGGTCAAAAGACAACTCGGGGTGTCAAATGACCACAATGCCCCTGTTCGGGTTGCATTCCCGATTTTTCGGTAACACCGGGTTTTGTCCGTTTTTCGATTTCTCGCTTTTCTTTGTACTAATTATTTAATTTTCCTTTGATATTTCTAATGATATTTCTACTTCAATTGATGTCTCTTTAACTCCTAAAAATATTTTTCAAGGTTCCCCGCGGTCCAGGGCTAGTCAACGGTCCACGCCGTGACTTCCCGGTGCGATCACCCATCGCTAGGGTTCTCGGCTCGCTTAACTTAGTTGCATTTCTTTACTATTATTTTTCCTTTATTTTTCTTGTATTTTCTTTTCTTGTATTTCATTATTTAATGTCTCCTCACTCATATCGAAGTGTAGTTCTAGGCATTCTAGTTGTCCGGACAACACTGGTCACCGGAACAGTAGAACGCACTACCGAACTTAGGGGTGTTACACACTAGTATGACAAATACAACATTTTATTAACTCAAGTAAATACCATTTTCATGTCATCTGTATGTCACAAGTTTAACCTACTCATCTCATAAGTGTCCACTGTATTTATCTCGATATCTTATATCAGATGGCATGTGACTCACCATTCCATATACATCAGTATATCATACTGATAAATAGAGATAAAAAGAGGTGATAGCTCTTTAGATATAATGTGCCCACAAAAATATCCTTTAGCTGCGAACTCTGATTTATATCAAATGTCCCATATATTCTGTCACTCATACTCTTATCTCATAAGAATAGAATATATAACATATTGCTAATGGACAATTTCAAATAAATATGATATTAAACATACATGACATTTAAATGAAATGTTTATTGCCATTAAAATTTACAATGTTATTCATAAGTTACAAAATTAGTGCATGCTTGAGGGCACACATAACTAATAATCAACTCCCATGTTTATGTATTAATGTGATACACTGGGTGCGTGAGTAGCTTAAAATTATCTTCTTGTGCAAATATTGAGTGAATTGTTTGTTCTATATGTTGGATGCATTCACAACCCAGCCAAGGGGTCTTAATCGGCACTAGGGAACAAGTTAAATTAAGGTTGCTGAAACCTATAGCAAGCCTAAAACTATAGAATCTAACCTTCTAAGGTCCCACTTTATTGATATAGAACTTTCCTTAAAGTCTAAGGGAGGTACTTTC
The DNA here is from genome assembly GCF_030052815.1 of Hevea brasiliensis. NCBI lineage: Eukaryota > Viridiplantae > Streptophyta > Magnoliopsida > Malpighiales > Euphorbiaceae > Hevea > Hevea brasiliensis. The sequence goes on from NC_079501.1 coordinate 72,340,705, forward strand.
CTACCTAAGACTCAAACTCAATAGAAAGAGCTTAAAACTTTAAGTTCATTATGCTAAAATTTCTTTTTCTATTTTTATCTTTCATCACTAATATTACTGTACTTTACTTCATTTATATAAAACTAAGCTCTTTCTGTATCTTTTGTGAAACAGCTATGAGACACAATTTTTTTTTATCAAACAAAGGTTCCATTAAAATTATTTCCTTGGGAAGAGTATGCTCATAGATCTTTAGTTTATTATTCTTTTACAATTGCATAATCTAAATAATACTTTTAACTTTGGGAAGGTTCCATTAAGGAGCCTCCTTTACATGTTCATATCATATATGTTTAACTGCATCCCATTAATCACACTCAATTATACTTTTCTTTTATTATTATGTCTACCCTTGGTATTGAAATACCTGAGAGGAATATTTGGTTACCTTAGTAGACTTCCATTACATGCATCTCATGTTCAATGTGATTAGGACACTACTTTTCTTTCAACGTTAAATTATTTATCCATTCAAAAATTCATTATGCTCTTCCATTTCATCTTAAAGGAAACAACTCACTAGCACATGTAACAACACTATCCTACTGGCAAGCACATTCACATTTCATCATACGTTAGACATAAATGCCCATACCATAGAGATATAAACATATACCCGCTAAAATATCATGTACATTAACATTACAAAACACTAAGACATGGCATAAATAGATACTCCTATACACCTAAAACATTTATGCATAACATGGATGAATCTATTAGTATTACAAAAGTTATCCTTCTAATGTGCTAAGGCCCTCTTGTAATACCCGCCACTTTCTAATGTCGAAATATTTGTCCTTGATAGAATACTCTGGTGAAAATTAAAACTTCAGTGATAAGGGAGTGGTGGTGAAATGTGAAAATGTGTTTATATATGTGTGATGTGTTCAAAATGTATTTAAGAATGAAAAATATTTTGAAGGTTTTATTTCCTAAAAGTTTTAAAAGTGAATGTTTTAGGAAGAAGGAACTTTAGCAATCAAAGGACAGACTTTTAAGAGCCAAAGTCCTTTTTATGATTCAAATACCTATTTAGACAAAGCCGAATCTGACAACCGCAAGTATGGATTTTGACAGCCGAAAGTCCTCTGACTATTAAGGGAATAAAAGGGACCAAAGCTCATTTTTCTGCCTAAAACACTTGGGTTTTCTTTCCTTTTCTCTCTCTCAACTACTGGCGTATACAATGAGCTTTTTAAAGAGATCTCATTGAGTTTCGAAGATCTAGAGGTGGATTCTTTCATTTAGAAGTTTGGAAGAGTAGATTTAAGCTTTTAGACTTTGATTCTCTCACCTCTATGCTCCAAGAAAAGAAGTTATTTCCTTTTCATCTTGATCTAGTAGGTAGATCTGAGAAAGTTGAGGAAGGATTAGGTTTCTCTAACTTCAATTTTATAAAAAGTTGTTTTTAAGTTAAGTTTTGGTGAAAGTTATGCATGTTATAGTTAGGGTTTTGTAATTTATGTGAAAATTTCATTTTTTTTTTCATTGTTAGTTCAGTAATATTTAAGTGTTATGATCCTTAAATGGCTAGTTTCCCTTTATGGATTTGAAGAAACTCATGTAAATGTTATGTTGGGTTTGGGAAAACCTAAGATTTGAGTTTTTGATTAATGTATGCAGGTATTAAGTATGTTTTCAAGTTGTTTTAGGCTTTAAAGATGTGTATTTGTGATTGGATTGTTTTTAGAACTTTGGGATGAGTTTTAAGGTTTTTGAGAGAAGGATTTTGCAAGGTTTTCAACTTGAAAATATTAGAAATTCTCAGGTTTAGCTACCAAAAACCAAAGGTTTAGCAACCAAAGAATGTAGTTTTATAAAAAAATCTATAAAATTTCTAGGTTTGGCAATCAAATTCCAAGACTTCGACAGCCAAAGTCAGCTTTGGACAAAAATGAGGTTCCGAAGCCTGAGACTTCAATAACCAAAGTTCAGGACTAATGCAGCAAAAATCTACTTGACTTTTTCTCCCTTCTTTTCTATGGTTTTAAAACATGGCTTCAAGGTTCCTAAAGGCCTAGAATAAGATGTTTATGATATGTATAGAGTTTTAGAACCATATATAACACTCTAGGGTCCAATTTTATAGGATTGGGCTTGAGGGACTCAGAAGGTTAATGATCTGAGGATAGTTACCATTTGAATTAAGTGATTGATAGGTTACAAGAGGTGAGTAACTCTAACCTTAATAAATTGGAAACCATTTAAAGGTAAGTAATGACCATCCTCATGCATCATGTCATATTTTATTTAGGATGTATGTATCTAGAACACAAAGATGTTGCATAATCATACTTTGTTATTGGTGCATTGATGAATGTTGGATAGCCCACTGACTCGCCCCATGTTTATGATTATGTTACATTATTTATATTATGGATCCATAAGTAAATCCCTTGGGATATCTTTATGATGCCCTTCAGGGGAGATTTGTAAGTTGCCCCAAGGTACATGACACGGGTTATGTTTTAAAGGAAAGTTTGTGGAGTTACTAGTGACAAGTCCATCCTACATGAAATTTTTATGATGTGAAAACCCATGTGAATGATGCATTTCATATGTATGAATGAATAATATAATTAATGTTGGTTAGTTTACACACTGAGCTTGTGTATGCTTGCTCCATTCTCCTACCTAGATGCAAGGTTGCAGGACTAGAAGAGTTCTTTGAAGGAAGAGCATCAAGGGTAGCTTTAGCCTTTCCCTTTATATATGATGTATGGGTAAATACAAATGTAAACTATGAATGGATAGTAATGTGCTAAAAATTTAAAAATTTTGGACTTATGTAGTATTTCAAGTATGATGATGTATATGTTATGTTAACCCTTCTTAGGAGCATGTATTTTGAATCATTACACTTTAAAACTTAAGTATGTTATGGTTCAAATTATGAATCGTTTTTGTGTTAAAGATGTTTATACATGGAAGAAAAAACTGCAGAGTAAAGGTTTAAAGCACGCTTAGATGGTGAGGCAAAGGAATATGTGTATGTTTCATAGGCTTTAGGCTTGTTACGGGTTCTGACAGCCTTAAGCTAACTCATTCCCTGTAACGCCTTCACCGTAAGTAGTCCATATGTTCTACTATTCTGACAACTAATGTCTGTTCAAACAGCTAGAATGTCTGGAACTATACTTAAACTAGGGTGAGGAGACATAAATTGATGAAATAAAGACCAAGAAAAATTAAGGGAAAATAAAAGAAATGAAATGTAATTAGGTTAAAGGAGTCAGAACCTCGACGATGGGTGACCGTACCAGGAAGTTACTGAGTAGACAAGCAAGGAACCCTAGGAAATAATTTTCGGCATGTAATTAAAGGTTTACTAAGGTATAAATGATATTGAAAATATCAAAGAAAATTTAGTTAATTGGTATAGGTGAAAATAAAAATGAAATAGAAAGTATAAAATTAAAGGAACCATCGGGTTAAGGATTTAGTTGGTATTTTCGAAAAAGTTTGACTATAACCCGAAGAGAGGCATTTTGGTCATTTGGCACCTAGAGTCAACTTTTCACCTAAATGTCCATTAAAATGAGTGATATTTAAATTTTGAAAATCTCATGAAAACATGAAACTATATGTAATGTAATTAAAGGAAACATATGGGAGAAATATTAGAATTATTAAAACTTTAAGGATTGAAATCAATAAATTAAACCTTAGTAGAGTATAAATAGCATACGATGACAAAATTCATCTTCTTCAAATTGCTCTCAAATGGTAGAAACCCTATTCCCATTTTCCTCCATGGAATTTTCTCTTCCAAGCTTTAAATCTCTCCCATTCTCACCATAAACCTCACAAGTTTCTTCACTAAAATTAGTCACCACACCTTGGGAAGTTTATAGGCAGCCAAGAAAAGAAGAAATCTTGAAGTTTTTACAAGGTTGAGAAGCTGCCATTAAAGGTTAGAGCAAGTTTTCTTTTCCTTCCTTAGTTAAGTCTTGAATTGAGGTTAAAACGAGTTTGTATAACATGAAATTGAAAGCAATTGATAAGAAATTTTTGGAACCCTCATTTTGGAAGCTTTGAAAATATGGGAGTTTAATGTTTTCATGCATGTAAATGGTGTTTAGTGATGTTAATGGATATGTAAATGAAGTTATATGTGTGAAAATTTTGATTGCATTTGTATGTTGTGAGTGATAAATTAGAGTTAGGGTTTTAACCTAACTATTAGAGACTTTGTGTAATTGATAGAATTTGATTGTGTTGAGATGAATTGATGATATTAGAAGTGCCATGAATGTCAATTTGTAGTTTGGGAGTTGGAGGAAATGAAATTTAGAAGTGTATATTTTCCATGCAAGTTGAAACTTTGAAAATCCAGTGAATGTTTTGAGCCATAACTGAAATTGTGTTGCTCCAATTGGTATGAGGCTAAATAGAGATGAAACTAGACCTAAAATGCTCCATTTTTTGTGAAGATACTATGCTCAAATTCTATCAAAAAAGTGACCTAAATTCTATCCCAATCTGGATAACCATATAGTGAACCTAGAAAAATGACTAAATGAAGAGTACACATTCATTTGGCCATAACTCCCTCCAGACAGGTCCAAATAATCTGAATTTTATACCATTAGAAAGCTTAGATATAGGACTACAACTTTCATGAAGACCACAGAGCCCAGAAATGCCTTAAACCAAACCAAATTATTGGCCCAAATTAGGTCATAAAACTTCCCAGAACCATATTGCCCAGAAATTGCTAGACATAGGCTTACCTGGGCAGTTTTAGTAAAGAGGCCATAACTTAGTCTACAGAAATCCAAATGCAATGAAATCAGTGGCAAAATTTCCATAAGACATCAATCTACATTATTGGTATTTTGACAAAAACCCAGAAATCAAGGGAACTAGGTCAATTGGCTAGGTAAATTTAGTATGCAAATTCTGGAAATTGCCTAAGTGACCACTTAACACAAGAATTGTCTTTTAATCATATCTCCCACTAGGAAGCTCCAATTGAGATGAGCCACATTGTTCTGGAAAACTAAGAAATAGGGCTCCAACCTTTTGTTAGACACTTTCCTTAAATTATAAATGTAAGAATCCCAAAAGTTGAGTCAAAGCCACTGACCTGAACTGGGATCCTGTTGGTACAGGATACTTGAGTCCAAGCCACGTATTTGGCTATAAGTAATTCTAAAAAACTTGCAAAATTGCAATCCAAACTTTTGAGTGACCATAAGACATAGGGCAATAAACTCTATGAAGAACACTAAGCCTAAAAGTGACTGCAACATGTCCAATTAAATTGGTAAAATGTAACTTCAAAATCTGCCTAGTTAAGAATCCAAAATTAGGAAATGAGATAGTTATGGTTATTTGACTATAACTTGAGTTCTAGTAGTCCAAATGATATGATTCAATAAAAGGAAACAAAGAGAAGACATAGAGGAACAACTTCCATGAAGGAAGTATGGCCAAACAGTGGCCATAATGTGATCAAATCGATAGGTAAACTTAAGACATTAAAACTGAACCTAAAAAAAGGTTCACAAGACAAACTATTATATGGTAGGGTTTTAACTCTAATATGTTGTTAAACACTAAATTACATGAAAGAGTATGTGGGACCGACTTTCCCACTATAAAGTGACATGAAATTTCTAATAAGTAATTGATAATGCTTAATTGCCCAAAGTAAACCTAGGCTTATGTATATAGTTTGGATCGATTGGTATACCAATTAGGGACTACAGATAGCAGTACTGCCTACATGAATAATCATTGATCGACAAAATATGTCTGATATGATTGTTCTACAGGCTATATGATTGCCCGTTGGCCATTGAGCCTAATTTCATTTCTGGCTTTAAATGCCTGCCCGCTGGCCTTGTGCCTGACATGACAGTTGTCTACAGGGTAGACATATGGTTGTCTAGCTAGTATACTCCCGTGTATCCAGCCTTTATAGTCTGTTATAGGTTACTTGGGCACTGATATGATTTTAAAGAGATAAAAAATGACATAAATGCATAGATAAGATCCTAATAAATAAATTGATCCTAAAGTCAAATAAATTTGTAAAGACTTAGAATTTACGAAATTTGTCTAGAATTATTATTTTAATTATTTGGTTACTTTTCTTTTAAAGTTATGCACCACTAAGCAATTTTCTTAGTGCGTTGGTTTTCCATCGCATAGGTACTAGAGACCAGACATAGCCACAGCAATAGTGCCCTGACAGAGATTTGATCAGATCTGATAGTGTCTGCTAGTCATCTCAGCAGTATTTATTTTAGTAGGGCCCATGTTATTAGATTTTGCATTTTGTTTATTATACATAAGTAGATACAGTGTAACTTATTTTGACCATTGTAAATAAAATGTAATTATATTTTGGATTGTAAATAAAGCTTGTAAGTTTTTGTATATAAATTTCTATATGAATGAATGAATGAAAATTATATTTTCTTGAAATTGTATGAGAAGAAATGATATGATATGACATATGGAAATATGAGATAGATATGAAATTGTTTTTAACAAGTAAATATTGGAACCCGCTAGATGCTAATAAAATAGAGGAGGCTCTGCCCAGGTTTTCACAGAAATAATTTGTGATAAAAAAAATTTACAATATGTTTTCTATGAAGTTTAAAATTAACAATGAACAGGATAGGATAAGATAGGGTGCTCTGGCACCGAATGTGGCATGCTTTACTCAGCTACACTGTAGACGAGTAAGGGGCATCACATTTAGTGATATTAGAGCAAAGGTTTAGGTAGTTCTAGACCTAGATAGATAGAAAGAAATCGTTTGCATAACATGCATGGGCCTTTAAATGGAGTCGAGGTGACACTAATGCAGATCTGTTCTTTGTCTGTTTTATAGGATCGATGGCATCTGATCCTTCAAAGCACAGGTCTCCTAGACTGATTGAGGAGAAGGTAGAGAGTCATGCACCTGCACCTGCTCCTAGTAGGGAGCGAAGCAGCAGAGCCAAGTCATTTATGTGTGCTATAGGTAGAGCAAAGCAGGCCTTCCTAAAATAGATGACACAGCTGCTTCGTCAGGTCACTTGAGCCATACTTCAACCACAGCAAAGGTTTGCTGAGGTATAAATGACATTGAAAATGTCAAAGAAAATTTAGTTAATTGGTACAGGTGAAAATAAAAATGAAATAGACAGTATAAAATTAAAGGAACTGTCGGGTTAGGGATTGAGTCGGTATTACCGAAAAAGTGTGACTATAACCTGAAGAGAGGCATTTTGGTCATTTGATACCTAGAGTCGACTTATGACCTAAATGTCTATTAAAAATGAGTAATATTTAAATTTTGAGAATCCCATAAAAACATGAAACTATATGTAATGCAATTAAAGGAAACATAAGGGGGAAATATTAGAATTATTAAAACTTTAAGGATTGAAATTAATAAATTAAACCTCAGTGGAGTATGGAGTATAAATAGCATTAGATGACGAAATTCATCTTCTTCAAATTGCTCTCAAATGGCTAAAACCCTATTCCCATTTTCCTCCATGGAATTTTCTCTTCCAAGCTTCAAATCTCTCCCATTCTCACCATAAACCTCACAAGTTTCTTCACTAAAATTAGTCAACACACCTTGGGAAGTTTATAGGTAGCCAAGAAAAGAAGAAATCTTGAAGTTTTTACAAGGTTAAGAAGCTACCATTAAAGGTTAGTGCAAGCTTTCTTTTCCTTCCTTAGTTAAGTCTTGAATTGAGGTTGAAATAAGTGAGTATAACATGAAATTGAAAGCAATTGATAAGTAATTTTTGGAACCCTCATTTCGGCAGCTTTGAAAATATGGGAGTTTAATGTTTTTATGCATGTAAATAGTGTTTAGTGATGTTAATGGATATGTAAATGAAGTTATATGTGTTAGAAATTTGATTGCATGTGTATGTTGTGAGTGACAAATTGGAGTTAGGGTTTTGACCTAACTATTGGAGACTTTGTGTAATTAATAGAATTTGATTGTGTTGATATGAATTGATGATGTTAGAAGTGCCATGAATGTCAATTTGTAGTTTGGGAGTTGGAGGAAATGAAATTTGGAAGTGTGTATTTTCTATGCAGGTTGAGACTTTGAAAATCCAGTGAATATTTTGAGCCATAACTGAAATTGTGTTGCTCCAATTAGTATGAAGCCAATTGGAGATAAAACTAGACCTAAAATGCTCCATTTTTCTTGAAGATACCATGCCCAAATTCTATCAAAAAAGTGACATAAATTATGTCCCAATCCGGATGACCATATAGTGAACTTAGAAAAATGACCAAATGAATAGTACACATTCATTTGGCCATAACTCCCTCCAGACATATCCAAATGACCTGAATCTTATACTATTGGAAAGCTTAGATATAGAGCTACAACTTTCATGAAGACCACAGAGCCCAGAAATGCCATAAACTAAACCAAATTGTTGGGCCAAGTTAGGTCACAAAACTGCCCAGAACCATATTGCCTAGAAATTGCTAGACATAGGCTTACCTGGCCAGTTTTGGCAAAGAGGCTATAACTTGGTCTACAGAAATCCAAATGCAATAAAATTAGTGGCAACATTTCCACAAGACATCAATCTACAATATTGGTATTTTGACCAAAACCCAAAAAATAAGAAAACTAGGTCAATTGCCTAGGTCAAGTTAGTATGCAAATTCTGGAAATTGCCTAAGTGACCACTTGACCCCAGAATAGTCTTTTAGTCATATCTCCCACTAGGAAACTCCAATTGGGATAAAGCATATTGTTCTAGAAATCTAAGAAACAAGGCTCCAACCTTGTTTTAGACACTTTTCTCAAATTATAAATGTAAGAATCCCAAAAGTTGAGTCAAATCCACTGACCTGAACTGGGATCCTATTGGCACAGGATACTAGAGTTTAGGCCAGTGATATTGCTATAAGTAATTCTAAAAAACTTGAAAAATTACAATCCAAAATTTTGAATGACCATAAGACATAGGGCAATAAACTCTATGAAGAAAACTAAGCCTAAAAGTAACTGCAACATGTCCAATTAAATTGGTAAAGTGTAACTTCAAAATCTGCCTAGTTAAGAATTCAGAATTAGGAAATGAAACAGTTATGGTTATTTGACCATAACTTGAGTTCTAGCAACCCAAATGACATGATTCAAAAAGGGGAAACAAAGACAAGACATAGAGGAACAATTTCCATGAAGGAAGTATGGCCAAACAGTGGCCACAAAGTGATCAAATTGGTAGGTAAAGTTAAGACATTAAAACTAAACCTAAAGAAAGGTTCACAAGACAAACTATTTTATGGTAGGGTTTTAACCCTAATATGTTGCTAAACACTGAATTACATGAAATAGGTATGTGCAACCCACTTTCTTACTACAAAGTGACATGAAATTTCTAATAAGTAATTGATAATGCTTAATTCCCAAAAATAAACCTAGGCTTATGTATATAGTTTAGATCGATTGGTGTACCAATTAGAGGACACAGATAGCAGTACTGCCTACATAAATAATCATTGATTGACAAAATATATCTGATATGATTGTTCTATAGGCTATATGCCTGCCCGTTGGCCATTGAGCCTAATTTCATTTCTGGCTTTGGATGCCTGCCCGCTGGCCTTATGCCTGACATGGCAGTTGTATAAAGGGTAGACATATGGTTATCTAGCCAGTATACTCCCGTGTATCTAGCCTTTATTTTAACACCCTCGACTACAGTGTAGTTGAGCAAGGCATGCTACATTCGGTGCTGGAGCACCCTATCTTATCTTACTTTATTCTTTTAATCATTTTCAAGTTATTATCTTTTAATATTAATTATTTTTCGATGGAGAAATTAATAGAGTTTTCCCTATTTTATTAACGTTTGACGTGTTTCACTATTTACCTGCTTGAAAATTTCAATAATATTTTAAAATAAAAATCTCATCATTTCATGCATCATCTATATATTTCAATTCCGTATTCAAATCTATACAATTTCATTCATATCCATTTCCATACATTCCCGTTCATGTTTAACTCATATATGAAAATTTTCAATCTTCATTAATTTACATGATATACAATTTAATCACATATGAATTAATCGATTTATTAATTTATATCATATACCTATTAATTACATTTTTATAATTTACATTACAATACTATAATGCAGCATTTTATACAACATTCAAATTATGACCTATATGGGCCCTATCTACATGCATTGCTGAGGAGGTGATAACCTTGAATACTTCAGATACTTCTGCAGATCAAAACTCCAAAATCTCTTTTTAATATTCGCTGGGCTTTACCTTTAGTACCTGCGCGAAGGAAATAAATCCATCGCGCTAAGCATTGCAGCTTAGTGGTGCCATAATATAACGAGAAAATAATATCCAATAAAAAAAAAAAGAAATGGATCAAAATTTGGATACTTTGGAATTTAATCTAATTTCATATAATACTTTTAGCATTAACTATCCTTTGTTCTAATTTATTCCTCTTCAAAAGCGTTCAATTCTTTCATAATAATTAAATATTCTTACTCATTTATTTAATTGCTAATATTTTCAGTTGCTAATATTCTTAACTTATTTCAATAAATTTCACTAACCAAGTAACCTATGACAGGCTGACTAAACTGGATAATGGGTCGTTGGCACTAGACACCATGGTGCCTCGGGCCATCATACCATGGGACACGGAATGCCAACCACGTATGCAGTCAGAATGGCTAAAAAACCATGATAACACATAATCGGGCATAAAGCCATGATTACGGGCATAAAGCCATGAATACAGGCATAAAGCCTTTCGTAGTACTGCTAAAACAATACCCTATTAGCATGCCAATCTATCCAATCTGACACACGTGTCTAGGCAATATATGGGCACATAGTACCAATAAATGTTAATATATTGTGTTTTATGACTTCATTATTTAATGACAAATTCCAATTATACTTTATACATTCATTTGATCGCAATCCACGTCAATTATCCTTCTATACCATTGTACTCAAAGTTCTTTTCCTTTCTAAAATAATGAGAACTAATGTCTCATTCATATATTAACATAATCCATTTATTCATTACACTATTTATATAACTTATCATTTGCAATTTAAGTTTTGGTCCCTTGCATTAATATTATTGAGGTTACTATTCACTTAACCATTTCCTGTAACATCCCCACTGTACGTGTTCTGTACGTTCTGTTGTTCTAGTAGCCAAGTAACAGTCCAAGCAAGTCGGAATGTCTAGAACTACACTTTGGCGATAGTGAACAGACATATAATGATGAAATAAATAAAAAGAAAATACAAGAAAAATCAAAGAAAAATGAAAGAGAGAAAATGAAGCTAAGTTAAACGAGCCGACACCGCAGCGATGGGTGACCGCACTGGGAAGGCTGTTGCCGACCCCAGGACCACTGGGAACCCTCAGAATGTAATTTTGGGATGTAAGTAAAGGTCTATTGAAATATAATTGACACTAGAATTATTAAAGAAAAATTAATAAATTAGTACAAAGAAAAACGAAAAATCGAGAAACAGACAAAAATCGGTGTTACCGAAAAATCAGGAATATAACCGGAAGTGGGGCATTTTGGTCAATTGACACCTAGATTTGACTTTTGACCTAAATGTCCATGAAAAATAAGTAGTTTTAAATTTTGAAAATATCATGAAAATAAGAAGTTTTATACATAATGTAATTAAAAGAAATTATGGGGACATAATTGAAATAACTATAAGTTTAATTATACTAATATTAACCTAAAGTGAGTGGCATATATTATATTCATAAATCTTAATTAGTGGAGCCTTATGGACGTGTAAAAGCACTAAGTGGACAGATTTTATGAGGAAAACCATTCATTTTCTTCAATTCCACTTCCATGGCCGAATATGGGTCTCCATTTTTCCTCCATGAGAACTCATCATGCAAGCTTCAATCCTCCCCCATTTTCAACTTAAAACTCAAGGTTCCCTTCATCAAACTTTGTCTCCACACCATGGGAAAGCTTTGGGCAGCAAGAAAAAGAAGAAATTTCAAGGTTTAGTAAGCTCTAAACAAAGGTTAGTGCTAGTTTTCCTTACCTCACTTAATTAAACTTTGTACTAAGGTTGAGATGAGTTGAATTATTGAAAAATTGGAAGGATTGGATGAATATTTAATGGTGATTGAATTTGGCAGCCATGGAACCTAAAGAGGTTGAATTATCTTTACATGTAGTTGATGGGAAATTATATTGATTAAGGTAATTAGAGGTCCTAGCAAATTAACTTTATGTGTATGTTGAGATTAAGTAATTGAATTAGGAGTTTGAAAGAATTGTTGAAGACCTTGGATAATTGTTGAATTGAGGCAGCCTTGAGAAGCATGAAAATGGTTAATTTATGCATATTATTGTTGATTAATGATGCCCAATTTATGTCATTATAAGTGGTAGAATTTAATTGTAAGAGTACATGTGAGGTTGACAATGTGAAAGTGGGTTTTGAACAACATTTTGAAGACTTGGACAATTGAGCTTGAAATTGGCAGCCTATAATGTTATGAAATTGTATGTGAATTTATGTAATATATTGATGAGATGTGATGGTATTAAATTGTGGGCAGCATGTGTAGTTACAACGGAAGTGTTTGTGTAACATAAGTATTGATGTACATTGAATTTGGGTGGATGTAAATGTTGAAGTTTAATGGTGTATTGTGTGCCTTGTGCCCTTGAGTATTCTGCCCAGAATTCTCAAGGAATTTTGTATAATATATATATATAGAAGTGCCATAGATTGAATATTGAAGTAATGAGGAGGAGAAGGAATATCAAATTGGAAGTGTATATGATTTGTGCAGGTTGTGTATTGAAGGCAGTACCTAAATTAGGCCATAAGTGCCAAACTATGAACCCAATTGGTATGAGGCCAATATGGGGTGCAACTAGACACCAAATAGGCGAACTTTCATGTAGAAATGTTGCCAAAATTCTGCCTAGAAACTGACCTTAAAAAGTGACCAAATCCAGATTAGTGCATTTAAGGCCTGAAAACTGACCATTTGGGCAGCAGTTAGTGTTTAGGCCATAACTCACACAAAACAGGTCCAATTGACCTGAAATTTTGACCATGAATAGTTAAGAACTATATCTACAAGTCTTATGAAGACACCCAAGCCCAGAAATGACCATAAGTAAGTCAAAAAGCTTGCACAAGTTCAGGTCCAAAAACTGGCCGAACCTAAAATGACCTAAAATGACCTAAAGTGACCAATTTTTATACATTTTGACCAGCAATAGTAAAATGACCATAACTTGGTCTACATAACTCAGAATGATCTGAAATTTTGCCCCGCGTTCCATAAGACATAGACCTACAAGTTTGTAGTTTGGACCGAAACTAGAAAACTGAGGGAACTAGGTCGTCCGGCAAGATTAAAATAGTACACCAAAATCCGGTAAATTGCAATAAAATGCAATACACTTGGAAATGAAATTGGTAGCATATACCAACACTAAAGGGTTATAAAATGTGACATATTGGTAACATTAGAATTGACTCACCTAGAGTGCATCAGGGGTCAACATTATAGGTTGACTAACGAAATGAACTGAAGGGAATAGTACCAAGAGAAATAGGACTTTAAGCTAGACAGATCTAGCACACAAAAATTGAGAAATTAACCCAATTTTGCACCAAAGTTGCAATCTGTCCAACTTTAGTAAAAAGACCATATCTTGGTCTATACAACTCGGAATGACCTGAAATTTTGCTCCGCGTGCAATAAGACATAGAGCTACAATTTTTCTTCTTTGACCAAAAGCTAAAAACCAAGGGAAATAGGACTTTAAGCTAGACCAATCTAGCACACTAAAATTGAAAATTGGTAATTACATAAAATGATGCTTGAAGTGATTTGGCAATGAATGCCAACTTGTGAAAAGGATAAATTGCATTATATTGACAACATATTGAATTGTAAATTGTGACATGTTGATGCTAGAATCAACTTATCCATGATGCATAAAAAGGTCAATAATTTTATTGACCAGTGAAAGGCATAAAGATGTATAAACCCTATGAATAAAGAATTAAATATGTAATATTGTAATATGCCCTAATTTGCCTAGTTGACTAGTTTGGATAGGTTGGCATGCCAATAGGATTCTGACAGCTGTTCTGTAAATGACTTTACGTCATACTGTGTTTTATGGCTTATTATGCCATACTATGATTTTAATAGCCTATGGCTATACAGATTATGTTATTATACTCAGCTTAATGCCTGATTGATTATATGGCTTTTTAGCCATATTATTTGCACACCGGGAGACTTTGTGACCGATGGTGTGACGGCCCGAGGTACTAGGTACCCAGTGCTAGTATATCCGTTTATCCAGTCTGGTCAGTGTATAGGCTACACGGGCAGTCAATTAAAATATTATTCAATTCAAGCAATTAAGTTAAATTAAGTATAATGAAATTTCAGTATAATTAAGTTAAGTATTGAATGAATGAGTAAAAGAGATTAGCAAAAGAAACATAAAAAAAATATAAATTGCAGAACCGTAGAGACTTGAAATACAATACAGTTAGAATAATTTGTATACTGGGTAGTATTACTGAAAAGTTATAAACTAAGCACTTCCAAAGAGGAACAAACTAGTATATAAGATCGTTGATACTAAAAATACCACACCAAATTAAATTGATTCCTGAGTATCCGAATTATGATTTATTTCTTTCTTTATTTGTATATATTATTTCTTGTTATACTATTGCACCACTAAGCAGAAATGCTTAGCGCGATGGAATTACTTCCTCGCGCAGGTATTGAAGGTAAAACCAGTAGACTGTCGACTGAGATTTTTGGAGTCCAGACCTGCAGAAGTGTCAGAAGAGTTCAAGATTGTCACCTCCTCAGCAATGCTTGTAGATAGGGCTCATTTTATACATGTTATGTATATTGTTCATTCCTAGCACATTGTAAATTATTTGTATATCTTATACAAAATAAACTCATGTAATTAACCTATGAATTGTGGAAGCTATTCAAAGTAAGTATTTTAATATGTGAATTGAAATTGAGTTATAATGAGATTGTACTTGTGAATATTGAGATGTTGAAAATCTGATGAGATTTCTGAGAAATCTGGATACTGTATTGAGATACATTATGTTTGAAAATTTTTGAGACTGTTAAGTTTGAGAAATTGATTATATATTGAAATTGTTTTTGGCAGGTTCAGAAGAACTATTAGTCCAAATTACTGCCAGCACTCTGCTGGATTATCATTGAAATTTTTGAATTTTCCAAATTAGTCAGATTTTGATAAAAGTAAAAATAGCCTAAACCTCAGATAAAGTTTTTGAACAAGTAAATCTAGAACTATAATGAAATCAGATAAGATCAGGTGCTCTGGCACGCTGTGTAGCACGCCTTGCTCGACTACACTGTAGACCGGTGAGGGGTGTTACACGAAGTGGTATCAGAGCACGGTTTAGGCGTTCCTAGGCAAAGATAAGTGGAAAGATAGTGTGCATACATGCATTGCATTCATAAGAGTTGAGGTAACACTTTGCAGATCTGTTTACTTTTGATTATTCAAAGTTAAGATATGGACTTAGAGTCGCAGAGGGCATTAGAAAAAAAAGTAGAAAACCTAGTTCATGAGGTTATAACGTAATAACTACGTAATGTTCTCGATGTTTGTATTGTACGCTGTAGATTACAGTACCGACATGAGATTATTGTGTAGAGCTACGTGCTTCCTCATGGTACAGTAAACTAAGAATATTTGTAAGTAATCTATAATTTGATACAGTTACGCCCAAATCGAGTACTATTACCAGAAATAAATGTGAAAAAAAAAATAAAATAAAATTCTAGTCAGAAATTTAAAAATTCAGAACTAGCCTATCGAAAGACTACACTTCTAAGGTAGCTAGAGTCAGAGACTCAGTTACAATAATGTGGACTACCATTTCCACAAAAATTGCTATAAGCTTTGAGAATTCAGTATGGCTATAAATTAGAAAGAACACCTTGAGGATGAAGAGAATCTCTCTGAAAACTGCTGAGAACGAAGAAATAATAGTAGTGGGTGAAAGGATAGATTTCTTATCCAATGTCATATCAGCTACAATTGCAAGGAGATGGTTGAGAAAAGGGTGTGAAGCCTATCTGGCACACGTGGTTGACACTAGGTAGGGTAAACTTGACTTGTCTGACATACCCACAATAAGGGATTTCTCTGAGGTATTTCCTGAGGAATTGCCTAGTTTGCCACCAGAAAGAGAAGTTGAATTTGCTATTGAGATTATGCCGAGTACAGCTCCAATTTTAATTGCTCCATATAGGATGGCACCTGCTAAATTGAAAGAGTTAAAAATCCAGCTACCAGAATTACTAGACAAGGGGTTCATACGCCCTAGTGTGTCACTTTGGGGAGCTCCGGTACTGTTTGCAAAGAAGAAAGATGGGACACTGAGGTTATTTGTTGACTACCGGCAGTTAAACAGAGTAACAGTGAAGAACAAGTATCCGTTGCCTAGAATTGACGATCTGTTTGATCAGTTAAAGGGAGCCTGTGTGTTTTCTAAGATTGACTACCACCCTAATAAGGCAAATGTAGTCGTTGCTGCCTTAGGTAGAAAATCTATTGTAGCATTAAGATTATTGAATGCCCTCATTATGGAGTTATTTTGGCTGAGTTGCAAGTGAAGCCGAATCAGTTACAACAAATACAGGATGGGCAGAAAACAGATGAGAAATTAATGGCTGTTATGGGGAAAATCACTGAGGGGAAGGAAACTGAATGTGAAGTGAAAGAAAATGAGTGCCTGTACTATAAAGAAAGAGTATGTGTACCAAATGATAAAGAGTTGAAAACCAGTATTCTAAAAGAAGCACATAACAGTGTGTATGCTATGCACTCAGGAAGCATAAAAATGTACCGTGACCTAAAACTCCGATAATGGTGGCCAGGTATGAAGAAGGACATAGTTGACTATGTAACTAGATGCTTGACATGTCAGCAAGTCAAAGCAGAACATCAAGTTCCATCAGGTTTGTTACAGCCCATAAACATACCTGAATGGAAGTGGGACCGAGTCACTATGGACTTTGTTAGTGGTCTACCTCTCACTCAGAAGAAGCATGATGCAGTATGGGTGATTGTGGATAGGTTGACCAAAGCAGCACATTTTCTGCCAATCAGAACTGACTACTCACTGGAAAAGCTAGTAGAATTGTACATCAGTGAGATAGTTAGACTACATGGAATTCCACTTTCCATTATATCTGATAGAGACTCGAGGTTTACATCTAGATTTTGGAAGAAATTATAAGAATCCTTGGGCACACAACTCCATTTTAGTACGGCTTTTCATCCTCAGACGGATGGACAGTCAGAAAGAATAATCCAGGTAAATTTTGAAACTCATTGAGTTATCGCAAACAATAAACTGATAATAATGATAGTAATAACTAAATATGTGTGATAGGTCCTCGAGGATATGCTGAGAAGTTGTGTTATTGAGTTTAAGGGAAGTTGGGACAGATACCTTCCACTGGCAGAATTTGCATATAATAACAGCTATCAAGCTAGCATACAAATGACACCCTATGAAGCACTGTATGGGAGAAAATGCAGAACACCTATATGTTGGACTGAATTGGGTGAAGATAAGCTAGTGGGGCCAGACCTGATAAAACAGACAGAGGAAAAGGTGAAACTAATAAAGGCCAATTTGAAAGTTGCCTTAGACCGATAGAAATCTTATGCTGACTTAAGGAGAAAAGACATTGAGTATGAAGTTGGCGAGAAGGTATTTCTCAAAGTATCACCGTGGAAGAAAGTGTTGAGATTCGGGAAAAAGGGAAAATTAAGCTTTAGGTTCATTGGCCCATATGAAGTTATTGAACGTGTGGGACCAGTAGCCTACAGATTAGCCTTACCACCTGAGTTGGACAAGATACATAATGTGTTCCATGTCTCGACGCTCAGAAGATACAAATCAGATCCTTCACATGTCATCTCAGGAGAAGAAATTGTGGTACAACCTGACCTGACATATGAAGAAGAACCAATTAAAATCTTGGCACGAGAGGTAAAAGAGCTCAGAAATAAGACAATTCCACTAGTGAAAATCCTATGGAGACACCACCACACAGAAGAGGCAATATTGGAGAGCGAGGAGACAACAGTTCCCTCAGCCCTTCACATCAGGTAAATTTCGAGGACGAAATTTTTATTTAGAGGGGAAGAGTTGTAACATCCCCACTGTACGTGTTCTGTACGTTCTATTGCTCTAGTAGCCAAATAACAGTCCAGGCAAGTCGGAATGTCTGGAACTACACTTCGGTGATAGTGAACAGATATATAATGATGAAATAAATAAAAAGAAAATACAAGAAAAATCAAAGAAAAATGAAAGAGAGAAAATGAAGCTAAGTTAAACGAGCCAACACCGCAGCGATGGGTGACCGCACTGGGAAGGCCGTTGTCGACCCCAGGACCGCGGGGAACCCTCAGAATGTAATTCTGGGATGTAAGTAAAGGTCTATTAAAATATAATTGACACTAGAATTATTAAAGAAAAATTAATAAATTAGTACAAAGAAAAACGAAAAATCGAGAAACAGATAAAAATCGGTGTTACCGAAAAATCGGGAATATAACCCGAAGTGGGGCATTTTGGTCAATTGACACATAGATTTGACTTTTGACCTAAATGTCCATGAAAAATAAGTAGTATTAAATTTTGAAAATGTCATGAAAATAAGAAGTTTTATACATAATGTAATTAAAAGAAATTATGGGGACATAATTGAAATAACTTTAAGTTTATTTATATTAATATTAACCTAAAGTGAGTGACATATATTATATTCATAAATCTTAATTAGTGGAGCCTTATGGACGTGTAAAAGCACTAAGTGGACATATTTTATGAGGAAAACCATTCATTTTCTTCAATTCCACTTCCATGGCCGAATATGGGTCTCCATTTTTCCTCCATGAGAACTCATCATGCAAGCTTCAATCCTCCCCCATTTTCAACTTAAAACTCAAGGTTCCCTTCATCAAACTTTGTCTCCACACCATGGGAAAGCTTTGGGCAGCAAGAAAAAGAAGAAATTTCAAGGTTTAGCAAGCTCTAAACAAATGTTAGTGCTAGTTTTCCTTACCTCACTTAATTAAACTTTGTACTAAGGTTGAGGTGAGTTGAATTATTGAAAAATTAGAAGGATTGGATGAATATTTAATGGTGATTGAATTTGGCAGCCATGGAACCTAAAGAGGTTTGAATTATCTTTACATGTAGTTGATGGGAAATGATATTGATTAAGGTAATTAGAGGTCCTAGCAAATTAACTTTATGTGTATGTTGAGATTGAGTAATTGAATTAGGAGTTTGAAAGAATTGTTGAAGACCTTGGATAATTGTTGAATTGGGGCAGCCTTGAGAAGCATGAAAATGGTTAATTTACGCATATTATTGTTGATTAATGATGCTCAATTTATGTGATTATAAGTGGTAGAATTTAATTGTAAGAGTACATGTGAGGTTGACAATGTGAAAGTGGGTTTTGAACAACATTTTGAAGACTTGGACAATTGAGCTTGAAATTGGCAGCCTATAATGTTATGAAAGTGTATGTGAATTTATGTAATATATTGATGAGATGTGATGGTATTAAATTGTGGGCAGCATATGTAGTTACAACAGAAGTGTTTTTGTAACATAAGTATTGATGTACATTGAATTTGGGTGGATGTAAATGTTGAAGTTTAATGGTGTATTGTGTGCCTTGTGCCCTTGAGTATTCTGCCCAGAATTCTCAAGGAATTTTGTATAATATATATATAGAAGTGCCATAGATTGAATATTGAAGTAATGAGGAGGAGAAGGAATATCAAATTGGAAGTGTATATGCTTTGTGCAGGTTGTGTATTGAAGGCAGTACCTAAATTAGGCTATAAGTGCCAAACTATGAACCCAATTGGTATGAGGCCAATATGGGGTGAAACTAGACACCAAATAGGCCAACTTTCATGTAGAAATGTTGCCAAAATTCTGCCTAGAAACTGACCTTAAAAAGTGACCAAATCCGGATTAGTGCATTTAAGGCCTGAAAACTGACCATTTGGGCAGCAGTTAGTGTTTAGGCCATAACTCACTCAAAACAGGTCCAATTGACCTGATATTTTGACCGTGAATAGTTAAGACCTATATCTACAAGTCTTATGAAGACACCTAAGCCCAGAAATGATCATAAGCAAGTCAAAAATCTTGCACAAGTTCGGGTCCAAAAACTGGCCGAACCTAAAATGACCTAAAATGACCTAAAGTGACCAATTTTGATACATTTTGACCAGCAATAATAAAATTACCATAACTTGGTCTACATAACTCAGAATGACCTGAAATTTTGCCCCGCGTTCCATAAGACATAGACTTACAAGTTTGTAGTTTGGACCGAAACCCGAAAATTGAGGGAACTAGGTCGTCCGGCTAGGTCAAAATAGTACACTAAAATCCGGTAAATTGCAATAAAATGCAATACACTTGGAAATGAAATTGGTAGCATATACCAACACCAAAGGGTTATAAAATGTGACATATTGGTAACATTAGAATTGACTCACCTAGAGTGCATCAAGGGTCAACATTATAGGCTGACTAACGAAATGAACTGAAGGGAATAGTACCAAGAGAAATAGGACTTTAAGCTAGACAGATCTAGCACACAAAAATTGAGAAATTAACCCAATTTTGCACCAAAGTTTCAATCTGTTCAGCTTTAGTAAAAAGACCATATCTTGGTCTATACAACTCGGAATGACCTGAAATTTTGCCCCGCGTGCAATAAGACATAGAGCTACAATTTTTCTTCTTTGACCAGTAGCTAAAAACCAAGGGAAATAGGACTTTAAGCTAAACCAATCTAGCACACTAAAATTGAAAATTGGTAATTACATAAAATGATGCTTGAAGTGATTTGGCAATGAATGCCAACTTGTGAAAAGGGTAAATTGCATTATATTGACAACATATTGAATTGTAAATTGTGACATGTTGATGCTAGAATCAACCTATCCATGATGCATAAAAAGGTCAATAATTTTATTGACCAGTGAAAGGCATAAAGATGTATAAACCCTATGAATAAAGAATTAAATATGTAATATTGTAATATGCCCTAATTTTCCTAGTTGACTAGTTTGGATAGGTTGGCATGCCAATAGGATTCGACGGTACATTACGTAAATGACTTTACGTCATACTGTGTTTTATGGCTTATTATGCCATACTATGATTTTAATAGCCTATGGCTATACAGATTATGTTATTATACTCGGCTTAATGCCTGATTGATTATATGGCTTTTTAGCCATACTATTTGCACACCGGGAGACACTTTGTGACCGATGGTGTGACGGCCCGAGGTACTAGGTATCCAGTGCTAGTATATCCGTTTATCCAGTCTGGTCAGTGTATAGGCTACACGGGCAGTCAATTAAAATATTATTCAATTCAAGCAATTAAGTTAAATTAAGTATAATGAAATTTCAGTATAATTAAGTTAAGTATTGAATGAATGAGTATTGAGATGTTGAAAATCTGATGAGATTTCTGAGAAATCTAGATACTGTATTGAGATACATTATGTTTGAAAATTTTTGAGACTGTTAAGTTTGAGAAATTGAGTATATACTGAAATTGTTTTTGGCAGGTTCAGAAGAACTGTTAGTCCAAATTACTGCCAACACTCTGCTGGATTATCATTGAAATTTTTGAATTTTCCAAATTAGTCAGATTTTGATAAAAGTAAAAATAGCCTAAACCTCAGATAAAGTTTTTGAACAAGTAAATCTAGAACTATAATGAAATCAGATAAGATCAGGTGCTCCAGCACGCCGTGTAGCACGCCTTGCTCGGCTACACTGTAGATCGGTGAGGGGTGTTACATTTCCCTTCAAAGGTTGAATTTTTAATTCATAATAGATTTGTTAAGCTTAAGTTCACCAAGATCCCACATTTTTCATTTTATTTTTTGTTGGCATTGATTGCCAATACCATTTCAAATGGCCTAAATACCATAACTAGCCGGATAGGGCATTACCCAGAATTTTTGGGCAGAATCCATTCTGGAAGTTTTGGTGTCCTGAGTTTGGTAGGCAATTTCATTAAGTTCTGATCAACATTTGGAGTTGAGTCCCTCATGAAAGTTGTCCTAAATTGTCTGAGCTTTCTATTGATATAAATTTCAGGTTAATTGGACATTTCTATAGTGAATTATGACCAAATGAATGAACACTGTTTATTTGGTCATTTTGGCCAGGCAGAATGTGTGTTACCTAAATTTGGTCAATTTTTAGGGCATTCTAAGTTTGTCTTCTGGATAGGGTTACTTCACCAAAGTTATGCCATTATTTATCTAATTTCATGTCCAATTAGCCTTGCACCAATTGAACCTACACAACCCAAGTTATAGCTGCCCAAACTTACTGAACTCACATCCAGTCCTACAAGTCACTCAAGGCAGCACACCCAATCTCCAAGCCAAAGCTATAATTCACTTCAATTCCTCATTATACTCAGCCAAATGGTCACTAATTTACCATTAAAACTTCCATTTACCATCAATATGGCTAAACCCTAATATAGCTCAAAACCCTAATTTTCAATACCTCAATTTATGCATAAAACCTTATAATTCAACTTCTACCATATACAACTCATCAAGAACAATACTAATCAAATTTAATTCCATCAAAATCATAATTTCCTCAAGGTTCCTCATGGCTACCAAAATTTCATGGAATATAATCATGCATTTTTAATTCAATTTTCAACAAGTTTTCAACTTAGCTTAGCTTAAATTCATGTTTAGAAGGAAGTAAGAGCAAAGAATATGACACTAACCTCTTGGATGATTTTCTAAGCTTGTTCACACCTCACTTTTTTTCACTTTCTCTTCTTCTAATTGCTACCCAAGTCTTGCTCTAGTGGTAAGGGAAATTTTTAGTGAAGGAAGGATGAGGTTTTGAGGTGAATTGAAGTGGGAAATGAAGCTTAAGGGAGCTTTAATGGTGGAAAGGGTTTTGGGAATGGGTTCCGCTGGTTGGAGGTAAGGGAAAGACAGGAAATTTGGTTAATTTTTCTGCCCATTTAACTCTTTTAATGGGGTGTATAACATGTGTCACAAGGTGATTGGATGGAAGCATTTTAATGACATAAGCATGAGGTCAAAATTTCAAATTTAATTCATTTTCTCTTCTTTTCTTTTCTAATCAATTTCAATTTAATTTGTAGCAATATTTATTCATATTTTATTTCATAATAATTATTTACTTAACTGGACAAGTCGATCAAAATTATCTCTAAAGATGAAATGATCAAAATGCCCTTTGTTTTGCTTAACAGAGTAAAATTGTCTGTACCAATCTAAAAATTTTTCTAAGCCTTTTCTTGGCATTCCAACGCCATAGAAACCTCAATGACTTTTCTCTGAAGTCCCAAAGCCACTGAGTTACCCATCGCTAGGGCACCGGCTCATTTAACTTGATTGTATTTTATTTCTAAATTTTTTCCTAAATTTTTATTACTATTAATTGAGTTATTTATGACTCATCACTCTAGTCTAAATATTTTTCTAGACGTTCTAGCTATTTGGACCAACACCGGTCACCAAAACAGTAGAATGTGCGGAATTACTACAGTGAGGATGTTACATTTATAGTCTGTTATAGGTTACTTTGGCACTGATATGATTTTAAAGAGACTGAAAATGACATAAATGCACAGATAAGATCATAATAAATAAATTGATCCCAAAGTCAAATAAATTTGTAAAGGCTTAAAATTTATGAAATTTGCCTAGAATTATTATTTTAATTATTTAGCTACTTTTCCTTTAAAGTTATGTACCACTAAGTAATTTGCTTAACGCTTTGATTTTTCATCACGTAGGTATTGGAGACCAGACACAGCCATAACAACAGCTGCAACAGTGGTGCCCTAACAGAGATTTGATCAGATCTGATAGTGTCTGCTAGTCACCTCAACAGTATTTATTTTAGTAGGGCCCATGTTATTAGATTTTGTATTTTGTTTCTTGTACATAAGTAGATACAGTGTAACTTATTTTGACCATTGTACATAAAATGTAATTACATTTTGGATTATAAATAAAGCTTGTAAGTTTTTATTTATAAATTTCCATATGAATGAATGAATGAAAAATATATTTTCTTGAAATTGTATAAGCAGAAATGATATGATATGACATATAGAAATATGAGATAGATATGAAATTGTTTTTAATAGGTAAATATTGGAACCCGCCATATGCTAATAAAATAGAGAAGGCTCCTCCTGGGTTTTCACAGAAATAATTTGTGATAAAAAGAAATTTACCATATGTTTTCTATGGAGTTTAAAATTAACAATGGACAGGACAGGATAAGATAGGGTGCTCCAGCACCGAATGTGGCATGCTTTACTCAGCTACACTGTAGACGGGTAAGGGGCGTCATATTCCCTAGTATTGATAATGGCCCTTGGTTTGGGTCGTTACACCTCCTATGTTCTTGCACATTTGCTACCTATAAAACCTGCTTTGGTTGGGGAGGGAGGGGTGAGCTGGGAGGCTTAGTAAGCATAAAATACTTAAAATAATTACATAATTATTTTCATTACATACACCTGAGTGTCAAACACATGAATGCATCAATTTATCAAACATTTGAATACATGGCAATTATGTCATCAGTGACTTCCCTATAACCATTGTGCCCAGCTTATATAGATGCTCTTTAGAACTTTCTCTTACTATAACCAATATGCCCAGCTCATATAAATGCTCTTGAGGACTTCCTCTTTAAACATGACATGTGTCATGTATCAGGGGCCTCATAGGGTCCTCACCTGGCTTTTTGGATTTAAACCATATGTAACATAACATAACATGATACTGTATACTATTTGGGAGTCAGTGGGTCATCCATAATCTGCCTCACATCATAAACATTTTATGCACCTTCAACATAGTATGGTTCTAATGCATTACACCCTAATATTAATGCATTTTCATGATGCATGATTACACTTAAAGAAGTAATTACAATAATTAAAAAGCATTTAAAATTTAATTAAGCAGCTTATACTTATCTCTTATAGAACTTATGTGACATCCTCACTTTAGACAGTCCGTACGTTCTACTGTTTCGATGATTAATGTTTTCCGAACAGCCAGAATGTCTGGTACTATATGTAAACTAGACTGAGGAGTCATAAATACACTAAATAATGATAAAAAAAATTTTTTTTAAAAATTAAGAAATTAAATACCAGAAAGTTAAATGAACTGGACCTACGGCGATGGGTGACCTAATGGGAAGCGACTGTAAAGACAATTGCCGACTCTAAACCCGTGGGAAAATCCTGTGAAGAGGCTTAGGCCTATGCCCAGAAGAGGCCAACCAAATACACTAGTAATGAGTACATCAGGGCTAATACTGAAAAGTTCTACCCTGAGAAAGTGTGCCCATTGTAAAAAGTGGCATAAAGGTGAATGTAGGGAGATTGACGAGAGCTTGTTATAGATATGGGGCCATGGACCATTTTCTGAAGGATTGCCCTCAGAAGAGGCTATATGCAATCGAGGCTCGAGAGGAGTCAGGTCCAGACAATGAAAAGACAACACAAGAAAGTGAAGAATCAAGGAGGTAGCAAATCTTCGACTACGTACATCAGGTAAATTTCGAGGATGAAATTTTTGTTAGAGGGAAAGAATTGTGACATCCTTACTTTAGATAGTCCGTACGTTCTATTATTCCGGTGACTAATGTTTGTCTGGACAGCCAGAATATCTGAAACTATATGTAAATTAGAGTGAGGAGTCATAAATACACTAAATAATGACAAGAAAAATTTAAAAAAAAATTAAGAAATGAAATACCAGAAAGTTAAATGAGCCGAACCTACGGCGATGGGTGACCTAATGAGAAGCAACTGTAAAGACAGTTGCCGACTCTAGACCCATGGGGAAACCCTGTGAAATAATTTTTGAGACTCCAGTGAAGAGTTATTGAGTCTTCAATGACAAAAGAGTGCCAAGAAAATGCTAAGAAAATTTTATCAATTGGTACAGACAATTTTAGCTCGATAAGCAAAACGAAAGGTATTTTGGTCATTTCACCTTCAGAGATGATTTTTTACCAACTTGTCCATTTAAGTAAGTGAGATCTACATCTTAAAATATGAATAAATAATGCTAAAAATTTAATTAAAAATAAGTAAAAGAAAGAAGAAAAGAAAAGAAAATTTAATTAGGATTATGACATCATGCACATGTAAGCATGATGCAATAAAAATTTGTTAGCCAATCACCATCCAATAAGAACTCATAAAAAGGGTAAAAGGAGATAAATCAAACCGAAAATTCACTCATCTTCTTCCATTTTCTAGAGTTGGCCGAACCACCTCCATGGAAGTGTTCTTCCATTTTCATCTCACCTAGCTCATTTCTCTTGCTTTTCCCACCATATTCCTTATAAGTCCTAACACTAAAAATTATCCTAGAACCTTGATAAGGTGATTGGCTGCCAAGAAAGCGAAGAAAAATTGAAGTTGGATAAGAGAAAATTCTGCCCTACTAAGGTTAGTGCTAAATTCTTGCTTCTTCCTCTTTTAATTATGAAAACAAAGTGAATTACACTAGAATTTCATGAAAAATGATGAAATTAATGTATATATGTTAGATAAGAATTTCAGCTAGCTTGTGTAGGAGTAGGATTTGAAGTGTTTTATTGCAAGTAAATTTGATAATTTGCTTGAATAGAATGATAAGTATGGTTAGTATGTTCAATTGGTATGTATAGCATGAAATTATGCATTGTGAGTGTTAAGGTTTGTGATAAAATTAGGGTTTTGCTAAATTGATGAATTGGTGTTCTAATGGTCAATTAGTGACCATTTGGCATGGTTTGACCATTAAATGAAGTTTGTTGTGGCATTGGATTATGAATTGGGGTGCTACCCTTTTGTGCCAGAAATTCTAGACTTTGAGTCCAGTGAATTTGGGCAGCCATAACTTGAGTTGTGTAGCTTCAATTGGTGTAAAAAAAATTGGAGGTGAAATTAAGGACATAATTCCACATTTTTTATGAAGAGACCCTACCTAAGAAACCAACCTAAAGTGACTCAAAAATTGCCAAAATGTAGTAACCAAAATCTGGACCTGGATACAGGACCATATGAACAGTAAATGTTCAAATGGCCATAACTCATTCTAGGAAGGTCAGAATGACCTGATTTTTGAACCACTGGAAAGCTTAAACATAGGAGAACATTTCCCATCAAGAACTTAGAGCCCATTCTGACCATAACCTATTCAAATTGCTAACCAAACTTAGCTCACCAAAACTGCCAAAGCCAAAATTGCCTAGAAATTCTGAACATGAATCAATCCGACTAGTTATGGTAATTTGACCATTACTTGAGTTAAAAAACTCCAAATAGAGTGATTCAAAAAGAGAAATAAAGTATAGACATTAAGGAACAAATTTGATGAAGAAAAGTTAGCTAAAATATCCCTGTAGATTAGTCCAATAGAATAGTAAACATAGGAGACAAAATTTGAAATTTTAAAAACACTTCTAAGAAGCTTTGAATTGTAATTGGCAACTAATGCCAACAAGTTTAGAACTCAAAATGTGGTAGGATCATGTTTTTAGAATTTGCATTCCTATTATTTATGAAATAGTCAACATTTGCATGAATAGTAATGTGAATAGTAATCACAATGACATCGAACCCAAAGAACCAAAACCTAAATGATTTACACCTAAATCATGTGGATAGGTAGATGCGACTTGTATTCCCATCACAAATAGAACACATAATACCTTAGTAATATAACTTAAAATATGAAATATGATTTACATAAATGGATTGCTAATTGTATTAAATGAGGTAAAGTAGTCATTCGGACTTATGTCTCCATTGCAAATAGAATAATAATACCTTGCATAATAAATGGCACATGAGGGGGAACAATATGAATTATAAACACTTGCTCTCATCATGAGAGAAAAGAAAATGTTTGAGTATAATGGTACATGAAAACAATTGATATGAATTGTGATCAATATGGATGATAAAATGAATGTATAAATTTTATAGAAATGTGATTTGGAAAATTTGGTTCCATCATAACTAGAACTAAAATACTATAAAATATAAATAGAACTTATAACGAAATAATGAAACATAAGAATACTTAATGGTATTATTGTGCCCATATATTGCCTAGACACGTGTGTCAGATTGGATAGATTGGCATACCAATAGGGGATTGTTTGAGCAGTACTGCATAAGGATTTATGCCTGTATTTATGACTTTATGCCCGCATTCATGGATTGTATGCCCGATTATTTGTTACTATGGCTTTTTAGCCATATTGATTGCATACGTGGTTGACGTTCTGTATTTCACGTCCTATGGTATGATAGCCCGAGAGACCATGGTGTCCAGTGCCCAGGGACCTGCTTATCCAATTTAGTCAGCCTGTCATAGGTTACTTAGGCAGTGAAATAAATTGAAAATATTAGAAATTAAATAAACGAGTTGGAAAGACCTGAAATAAATTAGAATAGCTCTAAGAAATTATTTATTAGAAAGACCGAAAATGAACTAGATTAATATTAAAATTTATCTATTATGAAATAACTCTAAGAATTTTAATTATTATGAAATGATCTAAGACAACCTGGGAAATATTGAGAAAGTGTTAAAAAGATTAGCAAAAGAATTATAACTTAAATAAACATTGTAAATGTGTCTTACATAATAATATTAGCATAAATTTAAGATTTTTAGATTATTTTTATATTGCATATTATTATTGTAAATTTATTAACTAAGCACCTCCATTGAGAAATAAACAAATTAGAATAAAAGATAGTTAATATTAGAAATTTTGTACGAGATTAAATTAATTCTAGATTACCCAAATTATGTTTCATTTTTATCTTTATTTGTATATTATTTCTTTATTATATTATTACACCACTAAGCAAAAATATTTAGCACGATAGATTTTTTTCTCACGCAGATACTGAAGATAAAGCCCAGTGGACATTAGACTGGGATTTTAGAGTTCGGATCTGCAAAGTGTCCAAGGCTGTCACCTCCTTAGCAATTCATGTAGATAGGGCCCATATAGGTTATATTATGTATTTTGTATGTTATAAATATTTTGTATGTAGTAATGTAAACTAGGAATTTGTAATTAATATTTATGTGATGTAAATTAATAAATTGACTAGTTCATATGTAATTAATTTGTATATCATGTAAATTATGAAATTATGTAATTAGTCTATGAATCATGTATTTTAATGAAATTTAAAAATTTTCATATATGAATTTAGCTTGAATAGATTTGTATGGAAATGAGTATGGAATTGAAATACATAAATGATATTTGAAAGACTGAGATGATTATTATGTATGTGGATGAAATTATTGTTGAAATTTTCAAACAGGTAAATATTAAAATACGCCAAATGTTAATAAAATAAAGGAAACTCCGTCAGTTTCCCCTTAGAAAAAATAATTGATCTTAAAATATAATGAGTTTAAAATTATTAAAGGGATAAAGCAATATAAGACATGGTGCTCCGGCACCGAGTGTGATATGCCTTGCTCAGCTACACTGTAAACGGATGAGGGGTGTCACATTTATTGGTATCAGAGCACAGTTTAGGCATTCATAGGCATCGATAGATAGAATAAGATTATGTGCATAACATGCATTACATTCATAAGAGTCAAGGTGACACTAATGCAGATCTATTTTCTCTGGTTATTTTAAGTTAAGGTATGGACCCTAAGTCACAGAAAGCAGTAGAAAAAGAAGTAGAAAATCATCCCCCGGATGAGAGTGATATTAGAGACAGAAGAGGTCCTACTGTACCAGTGTTAGAGGTAGTTTCACAACCCCAACCGCAACAAAAGTCACCTTTGGGAAAAATTAGAAAGTATGGAGCTGTAGATTTCAATGGCAGAAAGGAAGACGATTCTTCAACTGCGTAGTATTGGTTAGAAAGGACTAAAAAAGTCCTACAGCAGCTCCATTATACCCCAGAACAGAGTTTGAAGTGTGTACTTTCACTGCTATAAGAAACTGCATATCGTTGGTGGGATGCTATAATCAAAGTAGTACTGCCAGCCAAGGTAACTTAAGATTTCTTTCTGATAGAGTTTAGAAAGAAATATATTACTTGTGTCCATGAAGAAGGAGATAATAGGATGGATGGTCAACAAAAGGAGATTTTAGCCAGTCTAGTAATAAAAGGCCTAGAGAACAGTTAAGTCAGACTTTAGATCAAAGTAGGAGATAGAGGCTTAGGCCTATGCCCAGAAGATGTCAACCAAAGACACTAGTAGTGAGTACATCGGGGCTAATTGTGAGAAGTTCTACCCCAAGAAAGTATGGCCATTGTAAAAAGTGGCATAAAGGTGAATGTAGGGGATTGACGAGAGCTTGTTATAGATGTGGAGCCATAGACCATTTTCTGAAGGATTTCCCTCATAGGAGGCTATATGCTATGGAGACTCGAGAGGAGTCAGGTCCAGACAATGAAAAGGCAACACAAAAAAGTGATGAAACAAGGAAGTAGCAGATCTTCGACTACGTATATCAGGTAGATTTCAAGGACAACATTTTTATTAGAGGGAAAGAATTGTGACATCTTCACTTTAGATAGTCTGTACGTTCTACTGTTCCGGTGACTAATGTTTGTCTGGACAGCCAGAATGTCTGAAACTGTATGTAAACTAGAGTGAGGAGTCATAAATATACTAAATAATGATAAGAAAAATTAAAAAAAATTAAGAAATGAAATACTAGAAAGTTAAATGAGCCGGGCCTACAGCGATGGGTGACCTAACGAGAAGCGACTGTAAAGATAGTTGCTGACCCTAGACCTGTGAGGAAACCCTGTGAAATATTTTTTGGGACTCTAGTGAAGAGTTATTGAGTCTTCGATGGCAAGAGAATGCAAAGAAAATGCTAAGAAAATTTTATCAATCGGTACAGACAATTTTAGCTCGATAAGCAAAACGAAGGGCATTTTGGTCATTTCACCTTCAGTGATATTTTTTACCAACTTGTCCATTTAAGTAAGTGAGATCTATGCCCTAAAATATGAATAAATAATGCTAAAAATTTAATTAAAAATAAGTAAAAGAAAGAAGAAATGAAAAGAAAAGAAAATGAAATTTAATTAGGATTATGACATCATGCACATGTAAGCATGATGCAATAAAAATTTTTTAGCCAATCACCATCCAACAAGCACTCATAAAAAGGCTAAAAGGAGATAAATAAAACCCAAAATTTACTCATCTTCTTCCATTTTCTAGAGTTGGCCGAACCACCTCCATGGAAGTGTTCTTCCATTTTTATCTCACCTAGCTCATTTCTCTTGCTTTTCCCACCATATTCCTTATAAGTCCCAACACTAAAAATTGTCCTAGAACCTTGCTAAGGTGATTGGCTGCTAAGAAAGTGAAGAAAAATTGAAGTTGCATAAGAGAAAATTATGCCTTAGAAAGGTTAGTGCTAAATTCTTGCTTCTCCCTCTTTTAATAATGAAAACAAAGTGAATTACACTAGAATTTCATGAAAAATGATGAAATTAATGTATTATTGTTAGACAAGAATTTCAACCAGCTTGTGTAGGAGTAGGATTTGAAGTGTTTTATTGCAAGTAAATTTGATAATTTGCTTGAATAGAATGATAAATATGGTTAGTATGTTCAATTGGTATGTGTAGTATGAAATTATGCATTGTGAGGGTTAGGGTTTGTGATAAAATTATGGTTTTGCTAAATCATTGATGAATTGGTGTTCTAATGGTCAATTAGTGACCATTTGACATGGTTTGACCATTAAATGAAGTTTGTTGTGCCATTGGATTATGAATTGGTGTGCTGCCCTTTTGTGCTAGAAATTCTAGACTTTGAGTCCAATGAATTTGGGCAGCCATAACTTGAGTTGTATAGCTTCAATTGGTGTAAGGCAAATTAGAGGTGAAATTAGGGACGTAATTCCACATTTTTTATGTAAATACCCTTACTAGAAAACGAACCTAGAGTGACTCAAAAATTGCCTAAATCTGGGTAACCAAAATCTGGACCTGGAAAAATGACCATGTGAACAGCAAATGTTCAAATGGCCATAACTCACTCTAGGAAGGTCAAATGACCTGATTTTTGAACCATTGAAAAGCGTAGACATAGGAGAACATTTCCTATTTAGAACTTAGAGCCTAGTTTTGACCATAACCTATTTGAATTGCCAACCAAAATTAGCTCACTAAAACTGCCAGAATCAAAATTGCCCAGAAATTCTAGACATGAATCAATCCGACTAGTTATGGTAATTTGTGTTAGTAGTATGCCCTAGAGCATATCATTTTGTATGTATCTTGTATATAATTTTTTTAATAAAAAGGCATTTTCACTTTTTTGTTTACATAAACTATTTATGTGTAATTGAAAAGGTCCATTAATATTTTGTTAGAAATTATATTCTTATGTTGTTAAGAATATGAGTGACAGTATTTCTAGCACAAAGTATCATACACCAGTTCACAATTGAGGATACTTCACAAAGGACATGACTTATCCAGAAAGATTGTAATGATGTTTGTTCCCAAAGTATTAATATGAGATATTAATAAGTTGGAATGGTGAGTCTCATGCCACATAACAAACATGATAGGCACTTATACACGATAAGTAGGCCGAACCAGTGATGCATATGACAAGCACATAGAGTTTACTCTTGTCAATGCATTGTCATATATCATATCAGTGCATATAATCTTTAGACCTGAGATAACACAGTTATCTTGTATGTAGGTGGTTTCAGTTTGATACTACTTTCATACTTATACTGTGTATGGGTATATGGGCATGTGTTGGCTCCTACTAGTTATATATGGAGATAGGTGTTGATCAAGATGGAATCTGTTACCCTAAGTAAATAGGGATAAAATCCTATATTCATTTAATTGTTCTTGATGCTTTAAGTTCCTGGCCAGGACAGACAGATTTAGTCAGAAAAGAGTTTTTAACAAGAAAATATAATTAATCAAGAACTAGAATTAAAAGAGAACAAAATGTTCATAGCAAATGGGGTTTGACATTAATCATGACTCCAGCTCGAATTGGGATTTTGTAACGGAGAGATTCTAGTGCATGTTAACATATGATTAAAGGTTTATTTAAGGTATTCCTTATTACTGATTGTTCATTTAAAGTATTCCTTATTACTGATTAGGTAGCCATGGCATACTATGCTAGGTGTCAACTACGGTCTATGAGATTCCTGAAATGATTTAGAGAAATCATTTACGGTAAGAAAGAGTTCTAATAATATTAAGAGTTAATATCATTTCTCATTGCCAATGAGTAATGAGCCTAGTAAGTCACATATCTACACAAGCTAATCACCATTTAAAATGTGATTTAATTGATTAATTAAAGAATTTAATTAATTAATTAAAGAGGTTTGGTTTGCAATAAGATTGCAAAGTCCCTAGCATGACTTGAAACCAAATCTAGATTATTGGATATATAGTATAAATTAAATTTATATTTAATTTGATTAAATATAAATTTAATTATGAGAAATTAATTAATGGATATTAATTAATTTATTTATTTATTTATATTTGATATAAATTGATTTAAAGAGGAGAAATTATAATTTTGGGTTGAGAACTCAAATTAAAAAGTAAGGGCAAATTGGTCTTTTCACATGGTGCCATGTGGCACCATGAGATGGTGACACATGGCACCATATGATCTTGCCATTTGTCTTCCTATGATGGAAGATCATATGTAATGATTTAAATGGAGCTTGACACTTGGCTTCATATGATTAAATCAAACAATAACAAGATGGGATCTTATGATGACATGTGGCAAGGGAGTTAATGAGGGTTTGACCTAAGTATATAAAGAAAAGTAATAAAGAAAATATCACTCCTCTCTCTTTTCTCTCAAGTTGGACGACAACATGGTGTCTCCTTCTCCTCTTCAATTTCTCAATTGATTCAAAGGAAAAACTTTGATTTCCTCTTGAATTAAAATTATTAGAAAATGTTTCTCACTCCCAATACATTCATACAACATTCACAAAGCATAAACCCCATCTCAAAATTGGTTGACAAGGATTGAGAAGCCAGTCTAGGGACTATCATTACAACTTTGGTGTGTGCTTGTGGTGGACAAACTAGAGGGACAACATTTGGGGTCTTAAGAACATCCTAAAAGTCGGAATTACATCAATTGTGCATCTAGTACCTAAAAATCTCTCTTTTAGTTAGGGTAATTAAATTAAATGTTAATTCATAATCTTTAATGGCAAATGAAATTTTAATGCATGCTAAAATGTGTTTTGGTATGCAATTGGGCATTAGAAATTGATTAGGATAAGACACTTCGTATGGTGCATGTAACCCTAGAAATAATTTTTGAAATTTGAGGTTTTAATGCCCTTTAATCCAAGCTTCCACTCCTTCAATTTGACCATAACTTGAGTTACAAAACTCCAAATGGAGTGATTCAACAAGGAAAATAAAGTAGAGACATTAAGGAACAACTTTGATAAAGAAAAGTTAGCCAAAATTTCACTGTAGATTAGTCCAATGGAACAGTAAACTTAGGAGACAAAATCTGAAATTTTGAAAACACTTCTAGGAAGCTTTGAATTGTAATTGGCAACTAATACCAACAAGTTTAGAACCCAAAATATGGTAGGATCATGTTTTTAGAATTTTTATTCCTATTATTTATGAAATAGTCAACATTTACATGAATAGTAATGTGAATAGTAACCACAATGACATCAAACCCAAAGAACCAAAACCTAAATATTTACACCTAATCATGTGGATAAATAGATGGAACTCGTATTCCCATCACAAATAGAAAACATAATACCTTAGTAATATAACTTGAAATATGAAATTTGATTTACATAAATGGATTGCTAATTGTATTAAATGAGGTAAAGTAGTCATTAGGACTTATGTCTCCATTATAAATAGAATAATAATATCTTGCATAATAAATGACACATGAGAGGGAACAATGTGAATTATAAACACTTGTTCTCATCTGTTAGTTATGTGTGCCCTAAAGCATGCACTAATCTTATGACTTATAAATAACATTGTAAATATTATAATGGCAATGAATGTTTCATTTAAATGTTATGTGTGTTTAATACCATATTTATTTGAAATTGTCCATTAGCAATATGTTATGTGTTCTATTCTTATGAGATAAGAAAATGAGTGGCAGAATACATAAGACATTTGTTATAAATTAGAGTTCGCAACTAAAGGATATTTTGGTGGGCACATTATATCCAAAGAGTTGTCACCTCTTTTTATCTCCATTGATCAGTATGAGATACTGATGAATATGGAATGGTGAGCCTCATGCCATCTGATATGAGATATCGGGATAAATACAATGGACACTTATGAGATAAGTAGGTCAAACTTATGATGTACAGATAACATGAACATGGCGTTTACTCGAGTCAATAAAATGTTATATGTGTCATATTAGTGCATATAATTCTTTGACCTGACATGACCCGGTTGTCTCTTATATGGGTGGTTTGAGTTTGATACCACTTACATATCTATACTGTGTATGGATACTTTGGTGTGTGTTGGCTCAGATTGGTCATATGTTGGGACAGGTGTTTAGTCAAAAGGGGATCCGTAGCCTTAAGTAAACAGGGTTAAAAGTCCTATGCGAATTTGAGCTGTTCTTGATAAGATTAAGTTCCTGGCCAGGATGAATGACTTTGTCAAGAAAGGTGTTTCCTATTGGCAAAGTCTTATATGTTAAGAATTAGATTTCAAATGAGTTCATAAGATTCCACAATAAGGGGTTTGACTCAACCATGACCCTTAATGGAATTGGGATATAATACGGAAGGATTTTAGTACATGGTAACGTATGATCAAAGGTTCATTATTAAGTTATTTCTTGTTGCTAATTGGGTTGCCATGACATACTATGCTAGGTGTCAATGTCACACCTTATCCCTGGTAAGGCATGACATGTTCCCGTGCATACCTAATGAATTACCGAACTCCACCTACTGATAACCCATTAGTTATGCTATAAAGGATTTTATAACAAATCATAGCTTTTTATCTTATCAATTCTTTTGCGAAAAACTGCATGAGAATAGTTAAAATTCCATGTAAACATTCATTGGAAATAACGATAGACTAAATATTGCAAAAGTTACATTTTCATAAGTCTCAAAATAAAATACAAATAGTTATAAACTCAAAATACTTTAGTAATGCAGTACTTTTTAATACAAACTGCTCAATATCCGTACATCCATACATATAGGTACAAAATACATCCAAAGGAATCACAAGGGTATACCTAACGTAAATACCCACAAACAATACCAAAATGCTGCTTCCAAGTCTCTCACTCGGCAGCCTTCTCCTTTTCCTT